>NC_092125.1:170665831-170755831 GCF_043159975.1 Macaca nemestrina | reverse complement strand
GACTTTTTATGTAGAGGCTTAAAAAGTGAAGATTTTTCAAGTAAAATTGTATTATTCTTATGGTCAATTTCATAACTAAGCAGGGACATTTTGTTGATAACTGGCATCATAATTTGGGGGAGAGGGTGTAGTTTAAAGCTTTTTCTACTGCTATTGATTTTTCTTGTCAGGCTTTCCATTTCTGCCCTCTTTCTGATGATGTCCGGCAACCAAGAGTCAGGGATGACCAAGGTTGGAGATACCTTGGGATTTAGAGTCGTAAGCCTTGGGTTTAAACCCCAGTTCTGCCACTTAACTAACTGGGCAAGTTAACTTCTTTGTGAATCTCAGTCTCCTCCTCTGAAATGGGAATAATGAGAATCAACTGAGTTAGAAAAGATTCCATCGTAAGCTGTAAAGGGCTAACCAAATGTTAGTTCTGATGGTGACTGCTCTTTACACTTGAGATGTGAATCGAGGCTAATATAACTTATTTTATAAACCACAGTGTCTTATTCCAATAAGCTGTGTCTCTAGAGAATAAGCTAATGAAATTCAGTAAGGTCATGGGTGGAATTTTGGTTTTGGAATCCAGTAGACCAGACTTTGAATCTTGGTCCTCCCACTTAGCAGTTACGTAACTTTGAATTTTGTCTGTGCCTTCTCTGGTTCTTTGATTCCTTAGAACTAAAATGAGATAACAGCACCTAACTTACAGAGTTGTTCTGAGGATTAGATTAGATGTACGTTAATACAGTGCCATCCACAGAATAACTCCCCAGGCTTATTGTAATTTCTTCTGCAGCTTCAGACCCTCCCTGGGTTCCCTCCTGGGAATGCCCTTCACTTCCCAAAGCTCTTCTTTTTAAATATTCTTAACAGGGGCAAGTCCTTATGCTCTGAGGCCTTCACTTTGGAAAATGGAAGCTAAGTAGGATAAATAAAATGGGTGATTAAGCTAAGCAATATGGTTTTGGGTTGCCATGAAAGCATGTTGATGGCTTTGTGCAATGGTTACTTTCTTTGTGACTTCTTGCTTGAAACTCACTCCCAAAGAGGAGATTAGATCTGGTTTGGATGATGATCTTTTGATTCTTGGAAAGCATGACTTAAAAAGAAAATTCTAAAAAGCTATGGGGTTTTATTTTTTGGCATTGTATTTTCAGAGTGCCTTATAAATTGAGTCTAGGGACCTCTTCTCCTTGTATGAAACACTCCCTCCCTGCTCCCCAACCCATACTCTGCTGAGATAATTCCAACTCATATTTCAGGTTTCAGTTTAAGCATCGCTTCCTCAGGCAGGACATGTAACAGATGGGTGAACCTCACTTTGATCCCTGTACTTCTTTTGTAACATTTATTGCCTTATAATCACTTATTAAATATATGCTTCCACAGCAAACTCTAAAGCCCCATAACATGAACAATTCCAAATAATTGAATCCTCAGAAACTTGTCTGTGCCTCATATGGGCTAGATATCCTCAGGACAAAAGAACTGTGGAAAGAATCTTAAACTATTTACAGTAATCTTGTTGGTGGTTATGAGATTATGAGATTGTTGTGTATATGTGGGGGAAATAAAATGAATTAGTAATTACGAATTATTATAGTTCTATCATTTTTGGAGTTTTTGAAAAGTGGGGCTGTCAGTGTGGGAGAAAGGAATAAAACTTTCATAGTTTAAATTAAAGTGTCAATGGGAAATCATAATTAATTTTATTTTTGGAATTTCAACTCTATCCAGTGAAAAGTCCTAGAAACAATGACCAACACAGAAACACTGAGCACCCCTAGTACTAGACTGTGGTGCTGAAATACCATCGCTCACTAAAAGGAAACAAGGCTCCTTAGAGAAATAGCTGATTCCAAGTTAGGGACAAGGAATGTTCAATGTGTGCTTGTCAGAACTTCTATTAGGTGGCAAGGAGGTGATCAGAACCTATTGGGATTTGGTGAAAAGGACTCAGGAGCCAATTTGAAGAGGCTCCTGGCTAAAGATGGGACAATTTAAGCATCCATAAAGGTAATAACTGTAATTGATTAAAACCTATCAGATATAATTAAAAATCGTAAATTCACAATGATAGCAAAAAAGAAAAAGAAAGAGAGAGTAAAGGGAAGGGGGAAAGAGGAAGGAGCAGCAAAAAGGAAGAGAGGGAGAAAGCAAGTAGTGGGTCACCATGAAAAGATGCCATTGGACCAATATGCTGTCTGAAAACTGAAAATAAAGGGAAAGAATGAAGCATTTGGCTTGCCTTTTCTATGTGAATTATATAACTGGATAACCAAATTGAAGACGAAGGAAAGTTTCTTTTTGTAAACATATTCCAGCTAATAAAGACAGAAAGATAGAAAGAGAATATCAACATTTTGCAACCTCTAATGAATGAATGGATTGAGGCATTAATTAAGCTACTAACATCACAAAAGAGAGACACTGGTATTATGTCTCCTGACGAAAGGACACACTTTGCCAAAAAGAAAAAAGAAAAATCAAACTGGAAAATATAAAGCAAATCCCTGTCTAGGCCTCACCTCGAAGGAGGAGCCTTTTCTTGCCACTCCAGGTGTAATCAAATACTACCTCCTCTATTCTGCTTTTACGTCTTATCCATACATTCACTTACTTTGCAGACACTCATCCATTTGATTATTGCATCATTTTCTCGTGTCTGTTCTTGTCCTCCTACGTTCTATGATAATATCCACTCGGCAACTAAATGATCATTTTCAAATGTAAGTTGGAGCCTGTTGCTCCTCTGATTAAAACCTGCCAGTGGCTTCTCATTAACTCTTGAGTCAAATCAAAGGTCTTTACTGTGACCACCAGATCTACAGACTCTGGTCCCAATTATTCACCTTCTACTCTCTCCCTAGTCACTTTGCTTAGCCACACAGATCTGTCAACACAGGGAGCACACTCCCATCTCAGCACCCTTGTGTGGAATACTGCTCCTGCAATATCTGCACGGCTTGCTCCCTTAACTACCTCAAAGTCTCTTTATAGCCTCTGACTAGAGAGGCTTTTGTTGTCTATCCTATATCGAAAGCAACCTTGGCTTTATTTCCTTTAACCAGTTAGTTTTTTTTTGGAGTACTTCTCATCATGACTGTGTCTTATATTCATTTGTTTATTATCTCTCCCCCATTAGATGGGAAGCTCTAGAGGCAGAGACTTTGTTTATTTCATTCATTTCTGTATCTCTGGTGCCTAGAACGGTACCTTGTATATAATATGTGCTCAAAAAATACTTGTGGAATGAATGAATGGGTGCATTCATGAGTTGCTGTGTCATAGTATATTGCATTAAACATTGAGTTTCCCATAAAAGTTTGTTGAGGGCGAGGAGCATTTTTTTTTTAACTTTTAAGTTCAGGGGTACATGTGCAGGTTTGTTACATAGGTAAACTTGTGTCATGAAGGTTTCTTGTACAGACTATTTTCATCACCCAGGTATTAAGCCTAGTACCCATTAGTTAGTTATTTTTCATGATCCCCTCTCTCTGCCCCCACCTTCCACCCTCCAATAGGCCCCAATGTGTGTTGTTCCCCTATATGTGTCCATGAGTTCTCATCCTTTAGCTCCCACCTGTAAGTGAGAACATGTGGTATTTGGTTCTCTGTTCCTGGGTCAGTTTGCTAATGATAGCAGCCTCCAGCTCCATCCATGTTCCCACAAAGGAAATGGTCTTGTTCTTTTTTATGGCTGCATAGTATTCCATGGTGTCTATGTACCCCATTTTTTCTTTATCCGGTTTTCCATTGATGGGCATTTAGGTTGACTCCCTGTCTTTGCTCTTGTGAATACTGCTGCAATGAGCATACATGTGCATGTGTTTTTATAATAGAATGATTTCTTTTCCTCCGGGTATATACCCAGGACTGGAATTGCTGGGTTGAATGGTAGTTTTGTCTTTAGGTCTTTGAGGAATTGCCACACTGAAGGAGCATGTTTCATTTAGCTTTTCACTGCAGCATCTTACATGATGACTGCCACTTGGTAGGTCCTCAATAAATGCTTTTTGTACTATTAAACACTTTTGTCTAATGATTTTTATTCCTCTAGCTATATCTCTAAAATATTAGGAGATTTGTATTGTGTATGTGCTGGCATGTTAGAGGTCTCCTTAGATTCCTAAGTTGTATTTCTGTGAGGAAAAAGTATTGAAATAAAAGTCCCATAAGAAATAAAATCATCCCATCATGAAAAAAATGTGAGTTCTAAAGACCAATAAAGGCCCAGAAATAAAGCATGTCAGTAATTGGTCAGACATGAGTAGAGGATACCGTGTGAATGTTGGAACCTCTCATAATCGCACCTCCTATAGATGTTGATATGAAGATCTCTGAGAATGAAGATCTCTGAGAAAGTGTCCACAGGATGTGGATGAGGGCAAATAAAGGATCTGCGGTCACACTCTCTGGGAACCACTAGGTGGTGCTGTCAAAGACAGCATGATTTTCATTTGTGGATGTGGAAGGCAGAAAATACCTTGCTTTTAAAGTGTATTACTTCTATTTTTTATTACAATAATATTGCATAGTTATTGTAGAACATTTAGTAAGTACAAATAAGCAAGATGAAGAAACATTCACCCAGAATGTTTCCAGAAAGTTCTGTGGAGTCAATAGCAGTACTCCAGTAACAGATAACAACAATAATAATGACTTACATTTTAAGTGCTTACTGCATCAGATACCATACCAATGCTTTCTACTTACCAGCCACCCAGTCTTTTTAGGAAATTTCTCTCTGTACAGTCATAAATGAGACAAAGGTATAGTTATATAGTTGTATATATTGATAGGTATATCATATTGGTTTTTATTTGATAGCCCAGCATATAGTAGATGATCAACAAATCTTAGTTGAATAAATTATGGAGAATTTAATTACATAATTCATGAAAAGCATCTACCCCATATAGTAGATGCTTCCTTCAATAAATAGTAGCTATGTATTGCTACATAATTAACATTAATGAGTTTACAAAACAACCTGAAAATGTTTTTGTTGCTGTTGCCCAAAAAGAGCTAAGCTTAACTGGTTGAGTGACCCAGTAACAATAAGAAGTCTAAATTCAGCTTCTCAATGGACATTTTTGCCCCTTTATCCTCCTGCACTTGGTCTCTAGGTTGCTTTGGGCTCAAGCAGTTGTGTCCCAGAATGGCAGAGGTCTGAAAAGTGAAACCAGCATTGAATCCCAGAGTTTCCTAGTGACTCTGCTATCCAGGGTCACACTGTTAGTGGGGCTTATAGAAACAAAAGTGGGTCTGGGTTCTCTGGCTCATGCCTGTAATCCCAGCACTTTGGGAGGCTGAGACAGGTGAATCACTTGAGCCCAGGGGTTTGAGATTAGCCTGGGCAGCATGTCAAAACTTATCTCTACAAAAAATACAAAAATTAGCCAGATGTGGTGGTGGACCTGTCGTCCCAGTTACCTGGAGTCTGAGGTGGGAGGATCACCTAAGCTGGGGGAGGTAGAGGCTGCAGTGAACCCTGATGGTGGCACTGCACTCCAGCCTGGACCCTGTCTCAAAAAACAAACAAACAAACAAAACAAAACAAAACAAAAAACAGAAAGAAAGAAAACTGGGCGCTGGGGCTGGTTCAGGGCAGCTGTGCCTAACTGAATTTCTTGGGATTGCTAAATGATTAGCACATTGTATTTTCCTTTTGCCTGTATCTCCATTTCTCTTTCTCAACCACTTCAGTTTCTTTGTCATCTGAGCCCTCTCTAAATTTAACTTAATAAATACTTTTGAGTAACTGTGAGCAAGGTACTGTGTTAGGTGTTAGGTGTGTGGTGAGAGAAAGGATAGAGAGATAATGATGTCTCTGCCTTTAGAAGCTTTCAGACTAGTAGGGAGGATAAGGGAAGTACCTGTCTCCAAGATGAGTAATCACTTCCACGTCTTCTGACTTCCAATCAGTAAAACAGAGAGTCTCTCAATGTGTGAGAAGGGGGCATCTGCATCAATTTCTCCTGGAGTGTTTGTTAGCATCTCAGATCTGCTGGATCAGAATTTCTGGGTGGGAGAGGCAGAAGTCTTTGGAATCTGTGTACAATAAGCATCACAGGTGCTTTTTACACTCACCGAAGTTTGCAAACTACTGCTGTCGCTTCCCAAGGTGATTGCAGACAATAATGGAGATTGAAAGGAAGAAAGAGTATGTGTTTAACATGCTTCTGCATGAAACTCCACTAATCACCTTACATCTTTTGACTCCTCTTAGGTGTACCAAGAGAAACTATTATCATCATCATTTCCCTGTTTTAAAGATGAGGAAATTGAGGTACAGAAAGGTTAAGTAACTTGCAGGGGCAAGATTTGAATCCATGTGGCCTGATTCCAAAGTCTATGCTTTTAACCACTGTGCTCACTGCCTCTCGTAGATGGTGGCTTTCAGAAAAGACTAACAAAGACTTGGAAAGGTGCAAAATTCCCAAATGAAGAACATGGGCAAAATGATTTATTTTGAAATGTAATAACCATAAGGAACTATTGGTTCTCATTCGTCTCTTTGCAATAGATTATATGATATTGTTTTTATTCTTCCAAAGTCACATGGGTAGTTTTTAAAAAGAGCATAACAGCAATTTACTGAACACCTTCTCTGTATAATGCTGTTGAAAGGCATTATCTAATCCTTGTGACAACCCTCATGTAATATTCGATTCAATGTAGAGATACAGAAAGTATTCTCAGAGAGTGCAAGTGATTTTTTTCCAAGTATATATAACTATTAAATGGTAGAATGAGGTCTGTTTTTACACAACATCTGTCGCAGCAATGATGTGTTCAGCTATAAGTAACAGATATCTCAATGAGAAATTACTTGAACAATACAGAAAGATGTTCTTATATATATCTCACATGTCAGCAAGTCCTGAGTCAGGATGGGTTTCAGAGTTGGTTAATTCAGAGGCTAAGTTGTGTCATCAGGGTCTTAATGTCTACTCCATCTTGGCATTTGCCCAAGTTTGAGCAATTTATGGGTTGAATTGTGTCCCCGCAGTGAGAAACGTTGAGTCCTAACCCCCCAGTACCTTAGAATGTGACCTTATTTGGAAATAGGATCTTTATAGAGGTAATGAGGTTAAAATTAGGTCTTTAGGGTGAGCCCTAATATAATATGACTGGTGTTCTTATAAAAAGGGGAAACTTAGACACAGAGACAGAAAAATAGAGGGGAAATGATATGAATACACACAGTGAGAAGATGGCCATGTGACTGGAGTGATGCATTTTCTAAGCCGAGGAACCCAGATGCTAAAAGAGCAAGGAAAGACTCTTCTCTAGAGCCATCGGAGTGGAAGACTCAGCTGACACCTTGATTTCAGACTTCTGGCTTCCAGAACTGTGAGATTCTGTTGTTTTAAGTCTCTCCGTTATTTTGTTATGGCAGCCCTAGGAAACTAACACTGTTGTGTTCTGCCGTCGTCGGTGTTGGTTTCATCCTATGCTGGTAGTAGGATGGCTTCTTCACTTTCAGAAGTCACATCCAGATATCAGAATGTCCACCTTCTTTGATTGGCCAGAATACTCTTCTCTGTAGGGGCCCCAGCCAACTTCCTCTCCTACTTCACTGGTCAGAGTCCCATGCCTTTCCTCAAACTCAGAAATGGCAAAGGGAATAGGGTTGCCTATGACCAAACCCACCGGGTGAGGACTGGACTGTCTTCCCCAAGTCTGTATGTTGCAGCCTTGCCCCTCAATATGATTGTGTTTAGAGATAGGACTTTAAAGAGTAATTGAGGTTAAATGAGATCATAAGGGTGGATGGAGTTCTAATCCAAAAGATTGGTGACCTTATGAGAATAGAAATCTCTCCATTTCTCTCCTCTCTCTTTGTGTGCATGAACTGAGAAAAGGCCATGTGAGCACACAGCCATCTGCAAGCCAGAAAGAGAGCCCTCACCAGAAACTGACCCTGCCAGCCCCTTGTTCTTGGACTTTCAGTGTCTAGAACTGTAAGAAAATAAATTCTGCTTGTTTAAACCACTCGATCTATGATATTTGTTATGGCAGCCTAAGCTCACTAATGCACCACTCTTATAAACGAAGGGGTCAGCGTCCCCTGAGATGCATGGCTGTGTATAAAAGTAGGTTCTTGAACAAAATCAAGTTATGCCAGGAAAGAAGGTGGTGGGGAGAAGGAATGCTGGGTAGGCCACCAACAGTTTCCACTATATTCTAAATTTTGTTCATCATGCCATAGCTTTTCTTTTCTTTTCTTTTCTTTTTTTCTTTTCTCTTCTCTCCTCTCCTCTCCTCTCCTCTCCTCTCCTCTCCTCTCCTCTCCTCTCCTCTCCTCTCCTCTCCTCTCCTCTCCTCTCCTCTCCCCTCCCCTCCCCTCCCCTCCTCTCCTGTCCTCTTTCCTTTTCTTTTCTTTTCTTTTTTTGAGACAGTCTCACTCTGTCCCCCAGGCTGGAGTACAGTGGCACGATCTCAGCCCACTGCAACTTCTGCCTCCCAGGTTCAAGGAATTCTCATGCCTCAGCCTCCTGAGTAGCTGGGATTATGGCACGTGACACCACGCCTGGCTAATTTTTTGTATTTTTAGTAGAGATGGCATTTTGCCATGTTAGCCCGGCTGGTCTTGAACTCCTGGCTTCAAGTGATCTGACTGCCTCGGCCTCCCAAGGTGCTGGGATTACAGGCATGAACCACCATACCGGGCCGATAGCTACCTTTTCCTTGTCCCAGTTTCTCCTCATAGAATGGGAATGATTGCTTTTGTCTTTCTTGATGATGAGAGATGTGAACTTGGATTTATAAACTAATTCAATTTGAATAAATATTGTTCATTATAGAACCTGAAGCTCAATGCTTGACTCAATGCCCAAAACACAGTTGACTCTCACATGGCAGGCAAAATTCACCATCTGCAGTCCTTGACTCTCAGCGTCCAATTTTTGTGACTGTCCTATTGAGTGGAAGGGCTATGGAGAGGGCTCATGGTTTCTTTTGGACCCAGGATTTCATGAGTAATTAGGGGGATGCCTTTACCTCCATCTCTTATGAGGAACTCCTGACTTCTGCTTCACTATGAGAAAGTCAGATACACGGTTGCTGTGTCTCTCACTCAGGCCTTCCAAGAGTTTCTGTCTTTTAAAGCAGATACGATTCCTTAGTGCATATATAGGGATGTGAAATCCATTAAAGGGTCCTGAATATGTTGGGGAAAAATATGACAGGATAAGTATGATGTAATTTAAGTATTTTGGCACAGCAAATGGAAAGAAATTACATTTCCTATTATCTTCCAACAGTTACTGAAAATGAAATGAAATATATTCTATACTCCCCCAAAAAGTCAAGGGGTTTTTTTGCCCTTAGATGCAATTTTTCCCGCAGTTTGTTCATTTGGTATGCATTCCCCTCCTTTCACGACATGCAGGCATTCTGTTATGAAACATTCAATGAAAAAAAATGAACAAAAAAAGTATACTACTTCTTTAAAATATATTGCAAGAATACTCATTTTCAGCTTTTTATTGCAGCACTAGCTGGTATTCTTGCATGCAGTTTTGTAATTTATTCTGAACATTCTACTTAAACCTTTTTTCAATAGCATGATTTTATTAGAGTCAGCTCACTGGACTTTCCCAAAAAGGTATTTAAGATCAAATAAAACCAGTGCTTGGAAAAATATCATTACAATATGGAAGCAGTTACAAAAACATTAGTACTGCAAAGTTTTATTTCAAATGGCTGAGCTTGCTGTACCCCGGGTTATGGTACTTCTACTTCTGCAGGCATACTTACTGGGGAAATGGGAAAAACTGTCATCTTAGCAGTTTTTGCACATGTTAGGGGGCAGTGCGGGGAGAAGAAAAGGGTATAAAAATTTAAAGTGAGGCAGCAAAATTTTTAGATGCTGGCATCAATAGGAAAAATCAATTGTCTTCCATCCTGAACCCCGCCTTCTCATCCCACACTTCCTGACCACCCTCCGCGTGTCATTTTTCCCAGTGGAGATGATAGGAACCTTTAAGTTAGCCTTTATCCAGAGAAAAAGCGCTGTCCTTTCTAAAATATGGAAGGTAGCTTTTGAAATATGAGTGAATTGATTATTGAATTAAATGTGTCAGAGTATTATATGCCTTTTGGGGTTTTGTTCCTTACCTAATAAACTCTTGTCAACACGGCGTCTTATTGGTCAACTGATGTCTTTTAGCACCTCTGTCTGGTCAGGTACAGAGAAAGTTCCTATCTGAAGGCTTAGCCTGGATGCACCTTCGGCGGGGTGTAGGGTGAGCTTTATAGACAAGCTGGTGAGTCCCCAGGCTCCCGTGAGCAGCCCAAGTCCTTTCCTCGAGTGCAGTTCCCCAAGGCCACTCCACACTCACCTTCAACCAGGCTAAGGAGCATACCAGCACTCTCCTCTCACTCAACTTCATAACAGAGCACCAAGTACAAATATTTTTTCTTGTTCGCTTGGGAATGCGTCTCTCCCTTTCATGGTAACTGCCAGCCAGTGTGGCTGGAACTCAGCCTCAGGTGGGGGAGAATCAGCCATGTCCACTGCTGCGATTTGATGGGCTTTAGGAGGTTGCTGTCAATTAAAATCTGATGTTTATGAGGAAAAACAGTGTCATTTGCCACAGTATACAGATTGCTCTTGGATCCGGTGTTTACATTTTAAAGGAAGTAATCTACTATTGGTTTTGCAGCACAAAAGATGTGCTTAGTAAAGATGAAAGAAATTCGCATTTCTAGGCATTGGGATTTTCCTGTAGGTGATTATTAATCGACATGCAATTCTCCTACCCGATATTTCTTGCAGCCCTTTTCCTGCAAGCATCAAATCTATGGCAAAACACCCACATCCCTTAAGTTTGCAGATTAGGTGGTTTCTAGGTGGACTTTCAAATGCGATTTTTAAATTGCGAGTTACTATTCGTATTACTTTTCTAAGGAGAAATATGCTTAAAAAGTAAAGTCTTTATTGCTTCTTAAAAGGCCTAGCACTCTGTGATAAATTCTTATATTTTGACTGTTAATATGTTTGAATGAAAATTATTTATACATTTGGGTGAGGTTGAGTGGTTTTCATTTGATTGCTGCCTCTGGAAATGAAAGCAGAGTAGCAGGAAATTTACATGTCATGCTGTGATGTATATCCAGATTATGAGATGATTGTGCGGCAGACGAACCCCAAGTAAAATCATTCCCATCAAACTGTGACAACTGCAATTCCTGACAAGGCCTCTTAGTTTTGGGGGCTATTATCATTGTACAAGAATATAATCTATTGACAGCAGGGCTGTTTAATACATTTAAAGGCAGACAGTGGAAGAAATCTTAACTGTTTTCATTCGCCACTGCACAAGGGTGCAGATCAAAAGTGAATTATATTTAAAAATATGCATGTATGATGATAAGATGCATGACATTCATCAACCTGTTTAGTCATGGTTAGGCTGAGGTGGGGAAGAGCCAATATTACTGCCATATGTGGTCTGAAATAGAGACGTGAGACTGGAAATTATATCATTGCCCAGTCAGAGTGAGCAAACGGGGAGACATTCTTTTTTAATCCCTGCTCTCTACCTGTCTACATGTCAAGCGCCATCCACATCTGTAGAGAGACTGGCTCACCCCGGGTAGGTGGAAGCCCTGTGTATCTTTGCCCTCCTTTTTTGTAATGTGCTTGTGTATATGACGTGCAAGCATCATGCCAGCACTACGGGTGTTATGGAGATGACTAAATCATGACCCTTATAGAAGCTTCTAGTTGAGAGAGGACCAGTATGTGTGCTTACATAAGCTAAGGCTGTAGCGCCTGGGGAAAAGTCTCAGAAGGGACTGAGGATGGAATTATTCAGCCTCAAGGGTCCCCATTACTCGATTGGCGTGTGGCTGGACAGGGGCTGCTTTTGTATCCTATGGCACAAGTGTGCAGATAGCAGTGAGGGCTGTTCTCGATTTCAGGCTACAAAAGCTCACGCAGTGGGTGGTGATATTAGTGCCCAAAGCCAAAGTACTTAGCATGGTCCCTTTTTATGGGAAAACTCTGGCATGATTGTGAGGAGCAGTATGGTTTTCTTTGTGATAGGCCTGAAAGTAAACCACAGCGAGGATTTTGAATTCCCATGTTCATTATGACTCTGCAAACCACAGCACAGATTTCAGTCATTTATTAAAACGAAAGATGTTTAAAGCCAGTTTTAAAAAGTGAAATCAAGAGGACTGATGAATTAATGGCATTTTTCCTAAAGGAATTAGCTAATCAGCTAATATTCAGTTCATAGGACTGAAATGACTGAATGGAGACTCAGAAGAGAGAACAAAGTGGGTGGAAAAGGGCTAAAATGTCCAAATCTCAGCTCAGCTGACAAAAACTCCTTCCGGGTCTTCTATCCCTCTCCATTGCTTTAGGAAAGAAAATACTTAAATTAGCCACACCCATCTGTCTTTTCCCTTAAAACCTGAAGTGTTAAAGTGAATGCAAAGTTATTTTTAGTGCCCATTCCAAAGGTTAATCATGACAAGAGGCTCTTATCCTTTGAAAGGTTTTATAAGACTGTCCTGAGAGGAGCAAGGATAGGTCCCCTAAAGGGCAAAAAACACTGATGAGGTCTAGGTCCCATTTGGAGTTGCCAGGCCAGGACTAAAGGATTATTGGAAGGCAAATCTTTCAGAGGCTGGCCCAGGCCCCTTTCATGACCTCTTAGGGGTTGGTGGTGGCCACCTGGGAAGGGACTAACTTGCTCTATAAGAAGAGAGTGACTGGGCTTAGTGGCTCACACCTGTGATCCCAGCGCTTTGAGAGGCTGAGACGGGAGCATCGCTTGAGGCCAGGAGTTCGAGACCAGCTTGGGCAACATAGTGATACAAAAATTAGCCAGGTGTGGTGCTGCGCACCTATAGGCCCAGCTACTTGGGAGACTGAGTTGGGAGGATTGCTTGAGCCCAGGAATTCGAGGCTGTAGAGAGTGAAGATTGTGCCACTGTACTCCAGGCTGGGTGACAGAATAAAACCTTGTCTTAAAAAAAAAAAAAAAGAAAAAAGAGAGTGAGCAAAAAGAAGTCATCCATGTCTCCATGTCCAAGGACAGTGACCCCATCAGATGTGACAGGACAAGGTCACATCTCTGAATGTTAAGATGGGGTTCTGTCTTGTGAGCAACAGACATTAGTTCACATTGGCACAGATATACTGACTGCATACTGTGTGTCAGGACTGTACTGGGTCTTGACAGCTTCCCTTATCTTAAAGGGCTTGCAACGCATACTGTGGTATGTAGAAAAGGGGACAGGGTAATTTGAGAAGGACTTTTTATTTTAGTTATTGCAGGGTCTAAAGTCCCCAGCATGGTAATTGGGGCAGAGTGAGCATACAATCCTTTGTTTTAATAAATTTTTTATTTAAGAAGAGGCTTAGATAATGGCAAAGATAGTATTGAGTTCTTATGTACCTCACACCGAGTTTCCCCTATTTTTTTTTTTTTTTTTGAGACAGGGTCTTGCTCTGTTGCCCAGGCTGGAGTGCAGTGGTGGGATTATAGCTCACTGCAGCCTCGACCTCCAAGGCTCAAGCAATCCAGTCACCTGAGCCTCCTGAATAGCTGGGACCACAGGCACGTGCCACCATGCCAGGCTAATTTTTACATTTTTTGCAGAGATGGGTCTCATTATGTTGCTGAGGCTGGTTTTAAGCTCCTGGACTCAAGTGAGCCTCCTGCCTCGGCCTACCAAAGTGCTAGGACTATAGGCACAAGCTACTGCACCTGGCCCAGTTGCAGTATTCCCCCATTATTAACATCTTACATAAACATAGTGCATTTGTTCCAATTAATAAACCAATATCTATACATTATGTTTAACTAATGTCCGTACTCTGTTCAGGTTTTCTTAGATTTTTATAATATCTACTTTTTGTCCCAGAATTCCATCCAGGTACCATATCGCATTTAGTTGTCCTACATCCTTAGCCTCCTCCTGACTTTGACAGTTTATCAGCCCTCTCTGGTTTTTTTTAATGAACTTGACAGTTTTGAGAATTACTAGTCAAGTGTTTTGCAGAATGTCCTGCATTCAGGATTTGTGTGATGTATTTCTCATGAATAGATTGAAGTTATAGGTTTCAGGGAGGAAGACCACAGAGGTAATGTGCCATTTTTATTCCATTGTATGTCAAAGATACATACTTTCAACATGATTATCACTGTTGATGTTGACCTTGTTCACCTGGCTGAGGTGGTGTTTGGCATGTTTCTCTACCCGCCAGGTCCCTGCAGGCTGTAATCTTTGGAATGAAGTCACTATACATAGCCCACACTGAAGGACACAGTTAACCCAAGTTGGGCTAACCCAATCAGATACCATCCTCTTGGAATTCGGAATTGGGATGTAGAGATGCTAGTCAGTTTCCTTGGGTTGCTTAAACTGGTATAACGAGGGGTGGAGTGGCCGTCTCCTGCTTTGTTCATGGAGGAGCAACAAAAGCTCATCTAAAGAGAGCAAAGTTAACACAACAAAGATAACAAAGACAATGGAATATAGCCAGAGAGAGAGGGGGAGAGACTCTGTCTTGTTGGTGGAGCTTTCTGGAACTGAGTTTCAGTCCCTTAAAAGACCCACTTTTGAGAGATCAGCCTACGCCTATAATAACCTCTGTACCCCATTTTTTCCGCTCTTAAGCTAATTTTCATAAATTTTGGAAACACATGTTTAATGTAACCTAAGATATTTTAGGGTAAGTATTTTTAACTTTTATTTTAATTTAATTTATAGATTATTTAATTAATAATTCATAAATTAATTATTTTAATTTAATTAATTAATTTATTTATAGATGGAGTCTCACTGTTGCCTGGGCTGGAGTGCAGTGGTGCGATCTTGGTTCACTGCAGCCTCTGCCTCCTGGGTTCCAGTGATTCTCCTGCCTCAGCCTCCTGGGTAGCTGGGAGTACAGGTAAACACCCCCATGCCGGCTAATTTTTTGTATTTTTAGTAGAGATGGAGTTTCACCATATTGGCCAGGCTGGTCTCGAACTCCTGACCTCGGGTGATCCACCCACCTTGGCCTCCCAAAGTGTTAGGATTACAGGTGTGAGCCACTGTGCCTGGTCTTAACTTCTATTTTAAGTTCAGGGGCACATGTGCAGGTTTGTTATATAGGTAAACTTGTGTCATGGGGGTTTGTTGTACAGATTATTTCATTCCCAGGTATTAAGGTATTAAGCCTAGTACCCATTCGTTATTTTTCCTCAGCCTCTCCCTGCTCCCACCCTCCACCCTCAGGTAGGCCGCAGTGTCTGTTGTTTTCCTCTTTCTGTCCATGTGTTCTCATTATTTACCTCTGACTTGTAAGTGAGAACATGCAGTATTTGGTTTTCTGTTCCTCTGTTAGTTTGCTAAGGATAATGACCTCCATCTCCATCCATGTTCCTGCAGAGGATATGAACCTGTACATTTTTATGGCTACATAGTATTCCATGGTGTATATGTACCATATTTTCTTTATCTAGTCTTCCATTGATGGGCATTTAGGTTGATTCCATGTCTTTGCTACTGTGAATAGTGCTGCAGTGAACATATGCATGCATGTGTCTTTATGATAGAACGATTTATATTCCTTTGGGTATATACCCAGCAACGGGATTGCTGGGTCAAAGGGTAGTTCTGTTTTTTGCTATTTGAGAAACCGCCACACTTTCTTTCCACAATGGTTGAACTAATTTACACTCCCACCAGCAGTGTGTAAGTGTCCTTTTTTCTCTGCAACCTCACCAGCATCTGTTATTACTTGACTTTTTAATAATAGCCATTCTGACTGGTGTGAGATGGTATCTCATTGTGGTGGTTTTGATTTGCATTTCTCTAATGATCAGGGATGTTGAACTTTTTTTCATATGCTTGTTGGCTACATGATGTCTTCTTTTGAAAAGTGTCTGTTTATGTCCTTTGCCCACTTTTTAATGGAGTGGTTGTTTTGGGTAACTTTTTACACCACTGTTGAAAAGGAAGCCTGGCAGGCTTTTCCTCAGCCTGTGGGACAAGCGTGTGGAGGTGCTGGGGAGCCAAGGAGGACCTGGCTTCCTGTTGGAGGGTGTGGGCTTTGGGATTCAGGTTTCACCTCACCAGCTTTGTGACCTTATGGAAGTTATTTAGGCCTTAGCTTTCTTACTTATAAAGTAGATGTAAACCACTCCACAGGGCTCTGTGGCCACGAAAGGACAGAATGTGCGTACATCCTCAGAAGAGTGGCCAGCACCGGCTCTCATGAGCATTTGAGATGGTTCCCCCTTTCTTTCTGTGCAGCAACCCTTGCTCACCTGGGCAGAATGTCATGTTTTCAAATCCCCTGTCAGTGCCTCCATTATAGAGTACAATCTTTGTCATATTATAATTATTTGTTCACTTGTTTCTCTCTCAAACTACAGCACAATTTCATTCTTTACAGCCATAGTATTTACCACTGGGACTGCTACACAGAAGCTGCCTAATACATGTTGGATGAACAAATAAGCACACACATTTATTATTCCATTCAACTATTTATTAGGCTCTTCCTATCATGTTTAAAGGACAGGCATCCAGATTATAGGTGAACATGTAAATCATAGTGAATAGCACCTGACAGTTTGCGGCACTCTCTCAACCCGAGCTTACAGCCAGTGTGTGAGATAGGAAGACAGATTTTTTATCTCATCCCTCCCAAATGTGGAATCTGGCTATTGGAAATTAAGTGAGTTGCTTACAGTCACAAGTTCATAAAGAAATAGGCAGAGAGGGGGTAAATACAGAGGCCTTTGAAGTTTGAGTTTAGTGCTCTTTCCACATTGGAGGCATTGGTATGAGAGACTTGTCTGCAAGGGATTCCTTTAGGTTAGGATGTACGAGTGGCAAATGGCAGTTGCTACCATGAAGAGGGAGGAGGAGAAGAGGGATGCTTCCTTGCTGTGAGGGGCCCATCAAAATTATGGCTTGAAGCTTATTTTTACAGTGCAATAGCGTCCCCCGTCTCAGCTGAGCAGGATCCTGTGAAACACAAGTTTAGCTCAGCAGAATTCATCACCAGCTGAGACTTAAAAATGTGTCTGAGCTCTGTATGTATTGAACATACAAAGAGTATGAATATCAAGTTATTCGGCTGTGAAATAATATCAACAAAGTTAGTTATGTTTAATTTAACTGTCGAATGGAGGTTTAGCAATTTGGGACCGAAACCTCGATGAGGAATGGAGAATGGGCAAATCAAACACTAAATTCCCTTCTCCTAATAGCTCAGGGTCTGCTGAGAGAAAAAAGCTGATCTGTGCCTTCTCACCTTTGCCTGTCATCATTAAACACCAAGCAGTACCTCACTTGGGCCTTTCTATTTTTCCTAATCTCCTCCAGGGGAGAGGAAATTGCAAACAGTATCAGGTCCCAAAGTCCCGGGGGAACCCTTTGAAAGCCAGAAAGAGTAAAGATCTACACCCATGCCTTTTCTTTTTTCTTTATTATTATTATTATTATTATACTTTAAGTTCTAGGGTACATGTGCATAACGTGCAGGTTTGTTACATATGTATACTTGTGCCATGTTGGTGTGCTACTCCCATCAACTCGTCAGCACCCATCAACTCGTCATTTACATCAGGTATAACTCCCAATGCAATCCCTCCCCCCTCCCCCCTCCACATAATAGGCCCCGGTGTGTGATGTTCCCCTTCCCAAGTCCAAGTGATCTCATTGTTCAGTTCCCACCTATGAGTGAGAACATGCGGTGTTTGGTTTTCTGTTCTTGCGATAGTTTGCTGAGAATGATGGTTTCCAGCTGCATCCGTGTCCCTACAAAGGACACAAACTCATCCTTTTTTATGGCTGCATAGTATTCCATGGTGTATATGTGCCACATTTTCTTAATCCAGTCTGTCACTGACATTTGGGTTGATTCCAAGTCTTTGCTATTCAAAAGCTAGCAGAAGGCAAGAAATAACTAAGATCAGAGCAGAACTGAAGGAGATAGAGACACAAAAAACCCTCCAAAAAATCAATGAATCCAGGAGCTGGTTTTTTGAAAAGATCAACAAAATTGATAGACCACTAGCAAGACTAATAAAGAAGAAAAGAGAGAAGAATCAAATAGACGCAATAAAAAGTGATAAAGGGGATATCACCACCAACCCCACAGAAATACAAACTACCATCAGAGAATACTATAAACACCTCTATGCAAATAAACTAGAAAATCTAGAAGAAATGGGTAATTTCCTGGACACTTAAACTCTCCCAAGACTAAACCAGGAAGAAGTTGAATCCCTGAATAGACCAATAGCAGGCTCTGAAATTGAGGCAATAATTAATAGCCTACCAACCAAAAAAAGTCCATGCCTTTTCTTAACTACTTCACTTGAAGGGAAGTTTAAATAATCTTGTCTGTATATAGGACACGATATAAATTGTGGGTTGGGAAGGAGAAAGTAGTACGCATAGGGTTGTAGCCCATCATTGATAAGTATTATCTGTCTTCTGTTGTTTGTGATATTTAATTACACAATGCTCTTTCCTTACTTTTCCTTCCTTTCTTCCTTCCTTCCTTCCTTCCTGTTTCCGATTAAATAGTTCCCATAATTGTCACTGAATGAAAGTCAACAAGGACACTATTGGCATTTAGGGATGGGCAGATCTTTATTGTGCAGATTTCCTGCACATCGAATGATGTCCGTTAGCCTTGGCACCCCCATAAACATCATGATAACCAAAAACACTTCTATTAACTCCCTTTGTGATCTGGTTGATTTTCATAAACCAGGAGGCAAAAGGAGGAAAGGATCTTTTTGGAAGCAAGTTGCCAAAGTTTTTGTTTAAAGAGCTGAGAATCAAATGGAATAGAATTAATCTGGTAGAAGGTGGGAAAGGTGCCCAATTTCCCTTGCCTGCTTCAACCCTATAGGGTGGAAAAAGGAAATACGTTTCCAGATGTCCTTGTACCTAGTGTTGATCATAGACAGAATCTAGGCAGGGATTTATAAGTGGAAGTCTGCTGAGGGCCCTGGGAAGGAGTTGACTTTTCTTGATTAAAAAAAAGATAGAAATGGCACATCCTTTTCCTCTCCCTTCTGCCTTGAATATAAATGTGATGTTAGGAGCTACAGCAATTATATTGCAACCATAAGCAAAAACCTGTTTGAAGCAATGTCAGCAACCACCTACCTTCAGACTTCTTAGGGTGTGAGAAAAATAGTCTTGCAAGCCTTATTGTAAGTACCATCTGAAAGCGTTTCTGATACAGCACTATGTAAAATGATATTTGTAAAGTTTATAATTAATATTGGTGAAAAAGCAGGATGCATATGAGTCTGTAGGGGTATTTCCACTATATAATCCTTCCTTAAATGCTACAATAACTTATTCACATGCAAAAAGGTACTCACAGAAATTATTGCAAATTGTTAAGAGTGGGTTTTTTTTTTTTCATGAATGTCTAAGGCTTATTTTTGTTACATTTTTCTAGTCTCTTTTTTCCAAATTTGCTTTCATAAGTCTATTACTTTTAAACAAAAGAACAATGTGTGTACATAATACACACACAGACACAAACGTGTGTATAGTTGGAGCTAATGCAGCCTCTGGGTGCAGTAGTGGAAGGAGAATGTCTAGATCCTAAGAGGCAATCCTCTCACTCTGCTGAGCTCCCTTGGGTGTGAGCGCAGGGCTGTTGAGGGGTCTACAACTCAACATGATGAGAGTACAGGAGCACTGTGATCATTCATCTTGTGATAATTAAATTGTGAAGCAGAGAAGCACAAGAACTATCTTCGAATATGTGCAGGACTCTTACGTGGAAATGGATATTAGTTCTTCCCATCCTTCATTCATTCACACCAAGTATTGACAGGGGCCATATGACAGGTAATGGGTGAGCCCACTATTAGCCCCAAGCAGCCATGATTCCCTGCCTTCATAGAATGGGCAGTTTATGAATGGAAATAATAATTTATCACATAATTACAAAACTATACCACTTTCAGTAATGATAAAACCTATGAAGAAAGTAGAGGGAGCTGTGAGAGGCAGAAACCTAATCTAGTTTGGGGATTTAGTGTAAGATTTCCCTGAAGAAGCCTTGTTTGAGCTGAGGTCTGAAGAGCGAATTAGAAAAAGCAGACAAGAAGAGAGTTTCAAACAAAGGCATTATGCAAAGGCCCTGGGGCCGGTGGGAAAGTTGCCTACCTGAGCAGAAAGAGGCCTGGGGCCTCTGCAGCACAGAGCATGAGGGTTTGAGTGGTCTGAGATGAGGCTGGTGAGGCAGGCAGAGGCCAGATCATACAGAATAAGGGTTCTCAGCCTTAGGCTCCCTAAGAATCATGGGTCATCATGATGGGTTGTAATCGGAGGGGAGGTATTACTCAGATGGTGAAAAATTCCCTTTGGTTGTACTGGATGTGCAAGTGGGCGGGGGTGAATAGAAAAACCTTGGTTCTTCATCACTCTGGAAGGGACTAGAGTCCATGGAAGGGAGTGACAAGAAGAAAGATTTTGGCTAAATATGAGAAAAAACTTTCTAATGATGAGATAAATAAGAACTATCACAGATTCAGCCATGAGTAATTGGGAGACACTTCTCACAACAATCTTAGAGGGTAGAGACTGGTGTCATGCCTCTTTACAGATTAGGGAATGAGGCTCAGAGAGGTCAAGTGACTTACCGAACATCACACAGGCAATGGGTGGTAGATCCAGTCCTGGAACAGAGTTCTGGGCACTGCCAAAGTCCTTTCTTCATCGCTCGGCAACAATGCCTCCCTCCACCAAAAAAAGACCTGCTCTCCCAAGTGGGAAGGCAAAAGCGGTGACCTCCTCCTTTAAGGGCTTCCTGCCCTGGGAGCTTTTGCATTTCCAAGAGTGACAGTGCTTGACCTGCTTCACCCGCACCTGGACATGGCTTGGACTCTGAGAAAAGGAGGCTTTTCTCCTTGTGTCCTTTCCTAGGGAGCTGCGGATGTCTCTGTCTTCCTTCCTGCCTAAGATCCCCCCCCATCCCACAGAATCGTATTCTCCTTATAGCTTGGAGACCCTCTCTTTCCCACAGTCCTTGGAGAGAAGCCAGGGGCTAAAAGCCCAGCTCTGGAGCTTTCGGGAAGCCTCCCCAGAGGCTGCCTTGCCAGGGAGCTCTGCCTTCTGCTTTCTCTCAGGCCCTGGGGGAACGCGACTCCATTTCAGGGCTGAGGAGATGAAGAAGAGGAGGTTCGTGAAGGTTGACCTTCTGCAGACCTGAGCCTATGCCACTATAAACTACCTGGATCAAAGGAGCAGCATCCTTTGCTATCGGATGCCATTGGTTCACAGGAGAAAAGTGAGAGATCAAGAAGTTATCAGGTGACTGGGTGCGGTGGTTCACTCCTATAATCCCAGCACTCTGGGAGGCCGAGGGGGGATGGATCACCTGAGGCCAGGAGTTCGAGACCAGCCTGGTCAACATGGTGAAACCTATCTCTACTGAAAATACAAAAATTAGCCGGCCATGGTGGTGCATGCCTGTAATCCCAGCTACTTGGGGGGCTAAAGCAGGAAAATCGCTCTAGCCCAGGAGGTGGAGGATGTAGTGATCCGAGATCATACCACTGCACTCCAGCCTGGGCAATAGAGCAAGACTCCGTCTCAGAAAAAAAAAAAAAAAAAGAAAGAAAAAGAAAAAAGAAAAGAAAAAGGAAGATAGAAATAAAAAAAAAAAGTTCTCAGGCACGGTTGACTTCCTTTCTGAAGTCACGGAGCAGCTGCTGCCCCGTAACAACCCCGAACATGATGAACATTTTGGGAGAAGGGGTAATTTTTAAATAAAGAAAAATGCTGCTTCTCTGCAAGAAAATGTGGCCACTAACTTCATTTGACAGGTGTGATAGACTGTGGTGGTTTTGGGGGGATACATGGTGTAAAGTAAAGCAAGAGAAGTAATAAGCATCTTGGCATTTATTCTTTATGTAGGAATATTTGTTCCTCAAAGTCAGACTACGTGGAATATTAGCATTTGAATAAATTATTCAACACCTTCTAGAGAAAGCAAGGGGAAAAATCTTTTCAGCATTATAACATGGCAATCTACAAGGTAGTAGAAAAAGAAGGCTGTCATTTTTTCTTCAATTACAAAAGGCAAATATTTATTATTTATAAGTATTCGCCTTGTATAGGCTTAAATGTTATTTATGAACCTGTTGCACAGTGATTTTCAATGTAACTCATTATTTTTAGCCTTAGGGTGTTGTAAAGGAGCACGGATATATTTAATGACACTGCTAGTCAGCGCAATTACACTGTAATCATTATGTAAAATGTGCTATTAATTAAACCAATTTCTAGTTAGAACATTCGCTTCTGCAGGGCTTAATCTTAATCTCCAGCAATCTTTCTCTCTGTTTTTCACCTATTAATTATATGATTACTCGTTAAGTTAGATGTGATATGTTTTTATTTTTAAGCTTAATACCATCAAATAGGAATATTTGGCAAATGAGTCTGGTGTTTATGGGTCAAATGTTTCTATTTGTTGAACTAGAGAAAGGTTTAGTTTAAAGGTTATTTTTTGTGAAGTTGTATTTTTTTAAAAAAATCAAACTCTTAAGGCCAGATGCGGTGGCTCATGCCTGTAATCCCAGCACTTTGGGAGGCCGAGGCGGGCGGATCACTTGAGGTCGGGAGTTTGAGACCAGCCTGACCAACATGGAGAAACCCCATCTCTACTTAAAATACAAAATTAGCCTGGCGTGGTGGCGCATGCCTGTAATCCCAGCCACTCGGGAGGCTGAGGCAGGAGAATCGCTTGAAATGGGGAGGAGGAGGTTGCGGTGAGCCGAGATCGCGCCACTGCACTCCAGCCTGGGCAACAAGAGTGAAACTCCGCCTCGGGAAAAAAAAAAAAAAAAAAAAAAAAATCACACTCTTGTATGTTCTCTTTTCTACCTAAGTAGCACTATTCACAAAAATCCTTAGTTTTGTGACTTACAAAAATATCCAGTTTCACTTGAGTCATCGCTGTATTGAGCTTACATGCTTTGAAATGTCCCTTTCTTACTGAAAGGTGGTAAGATGTGGTACTATTTGACTTCAGCATTATATGATATGTCACCATTTTGTAAAAAAAAACCCCTCATTTTGTTAAAGTAGGTTAAATAGTTGACGTATCTGGGGCTGGAGGAGGTAAACAGCCTCTCTCTAAAGGCCTTTCCGCCGCTTCTCTTCCAAAAGCCGTGTTTTACTTCTACTGCTGTGTTTCCAATAACGCGGAGGGGAAAACCGGCTTCCTAATCTTTACTAATGATTCTTGCTGATAAAGGTTATAACAGCATTTCTTTCTTTCTTTCTTCCTTTTTAATTCATTCTTCTCTCTCTAGAATGACCCCTTGTAGAAGGGAACTAAGAAAGAAAGGAGGGGAACAAGCTTGCTATACAAGCAAGACAAGCAGGAAATGGATAAGGTTTCATTGTCTCCTTCCTTTGTACACCATCCATCTCCTGAGAGGTGGAGAGAGTGTTTTAAAAATCCTGAACAACGGAATAGAAGTCAGGGCCCACCTTGAACCAGTCAGAAAATACATCCCAGAGGAGACACTTTTGAATCACACGTGCAAGTCCCAGAAAACTTCTCTACAACCTTTACCTTTGTCCTTTAGGTGGAACAAAGTACTATATAAAACTGTGTGGGGATTATTTTGACGAGAGTTGAAAAATGAAGGCTCTTATCCATTATTTAAATCCCTGTGTGCACCGCCCCCTCCACAAAGTATGGGAGCAGGTCTTCTACATCAAGATGCCTGGAGTTTGGTTCAGTGAAAACCTTTGGGAGGGCCTGGGGATCTTGATTGTCCCTCAGTGCCCTGATGAAATGTTTTTATTCATCCTGCTTGCTGCCTGGAGTTGACACTGGTAATATCAATCATTCTCTGCCAGCGTATTAACATGGCTGCACCTGCTTAAACCATCCACATGTTGTAACTCACAAGAAGTTGGGAATCAAATGCAATGTTATTTATGTACTCCCTTAACTTGTCCCATACTACAAAAATTCCCACTCTGACACCATCTGCTAAGGAAAGGGATTTATCTCTCAATGTGAAACACCCACTGAACCGGTATCACATCCAGCAAATGGTTATCACCTTATGAAGCATCCATCGAAGCTCTGTGGCCTTGTTTCCAAATGATTAATTTCCCTTGGTTGCTGGTTTTAGTTACAACATAGACTCACCATGAAAGTTATGTGGTGTCAATGTCAGAAGTTCTCTGGCTAAAGAGGAAAGGATGATGGAGCCAAGTTCAAAAGCCTTTAAAGAAAAGGCTGACAAATTGATTAAGAACTTTGTATTATAAAAAATACTACAATTAATGATAATGGGAGGAGTATTTGCATTATATATGATAAAATGCTAGTGGTTCAATATACAAAGAGCCTTCACAAATCAAGAAGAAGGCTAACCCAATCGAAAGAAGGAGAGGCCGGGCGCGGTGGCTCAAGCCTGTAATCCCAGCACTTTGGGAGGCCGAGACGGGCGGATCACGAGGTCGGGAGATCGAGACCATCCTGGCTAACACGGTGAAACCCCGTCTCTACTAAAAAGTACAAAAAACTAGCCGGGCGAGGTGGCGGGCGCCTGTAGTCCCAGCTACTCGGGAGGCTGAGGCAGGAGAATGGCGTGAACCCGGGAGGCGGAGCTTGCAGTGAGCTGAGATCCGGCCACTGCACTCCAGTCTGGGCGACAGAGTGAGACTCCGTCTCAAAAAAAAAAAAAAAAAAAAAAAAAAAAAAAGAAAGAAGGAGAGAAAGAAAAGCATGAACAGTATAGGAAAAAAATTCTAAATGGTCCTGAACATATGGAAAAGATACTCAATCTCACACCTGTTTTATAAAATGCAGGTCAAAACAAGGATATACCATACTTATCAAAGAGATGTAATTTTTACAGTTTAATAATACTGGAATTAGAGAGAGAGAGTGCACAGGGAAACAGGCACTCCCATGCCAAGTGTATGTAAATGATTTGGTGTGATCGCTTCAGATGGAAATTTAGCAATAACTATTAAGATGTAAAGTGTGTACATCTTGGACTTAGTTCTGTGCCAAGATGAATATATTTCAGCAAGAAAGTAACACTGTAAGTATAAAGGTATTTATTGCAGTCTAATTTTTACTTGCTAAAAACTATAAATCCTTAAATGTCCATGAGAAGGGGCTGGTTAGATAAATCATGTAACAGCCATTCAATGGATTAGTATGTAGCTATTAAAAAGAATAAGGTAGATATATATGTAGAAAAATAAAATAATTTCTACAATGTGTGATCTCAAGTGAATTACTTAATCTGTATCTCAGTTACTTCATATGTAAAATAACAAACTTTAATAGTAAATAATAATAAAATATAATGATAAATAATAAACATCAAAATTTATAATAAAGTACCTACCTTAAAAGACTACTTTTTTTGGGACAGAGTCTCACTCTGTTGCCCAGGCTGGGGTGCAGTGGCTTGATCAAGGCTCATCGCAGTCTTAAACTCTTGGGCTTAAGCAATCCTCTCACCCTGGCTTGCCAAGTAGCTGGGACTATAAGCATACACAACTGATATGGTTTGGCTCTGTGTCCCCACCCAAATTTCCTTTCAAATTGTAATCCCCATAATCCCCACATGTCGAGGGAGGGGCCAGGTGGGAGGTTACTGGATCATGGGGGTGTTTTCCCCATGCTGTTCTCGTGATAGTGAGTGAGTTCTCATGAGATCTGATGGTTTTATGAGGCAGTTTTCCCTGCTCTTGCTGGCTCTCTCTCGCCTGCCGCTATGTAAGATGTGCCTGCCTCCCTTTCTGCCATGATTGTAAGTTTCTGGAGGCCTCCCCAGCCATATGGAACTGTGAGTCAATTACACCTCTTTATAAATTACGCAGTGTTGGGTATGTTTTTATAGCAGTGTGAAAACAGACTAATACAACAACCATGTCTAGCAATTTTTTTTCCCCGTAGAGATAAGGTCTTACTATAATGCCTGGGCTGGGTTTCAACTCCTGGGGTCAAGCAACCCTCTGGCCTCAGCCTCCCAAAGTGCCGAGATTACAGGTATAAGCCAGCATGCTTGGCCTAAAGGACTATTATGAGAAAAAAATAAGTTAATGTGTATATGTATATATATATATATATATATATAATGCTCAGACTAGCTGACACATAGTAGATGCTATGTGTTAGTTTTAAGTATTATTTTATTGTTGTGATTTCATATTTCTATGTAAAAAAGCAAATTTCAAGAAGGTATGTAGAGTGTATAAAAGCAAATGCATAGATGTCTCTGAAAGGATGTAGAGGAACTACAGATAGCAATTAATCTATGGAGTGAGACTTCTATTGTTGACTTTATACCCTTCTGTGTAAGCTTGCATTGGTTTTACAATTTTTAAAAATGCAGGAACAAAACAAAAAAACAAACACTGTGTGAATTAGGGATTTAAAAAAGACAAAGACAAAGAAAGATGTTCTTCTGGAAGATATTTTTCATCATTCATTCAAAGAACATGCATTGTATATCTTCTGTATTTTAGGCACTAGTTGTGAAAGATGAATAAGATATGGTGATAATGATTCCTCACAAGTGCACTGTCTAATGGGGGAGAGAGACACATAAGAAAAATACTCAAATTGCTGAGGGAGCCCAGGGAGGGAAGTAATAAATTCTGGTGGTAATATCTGGCTGGGTTTTGAAGGATTAATAAGAAGTTTTCCTGGTGGGCATACAGAGTTGAGAAGGCAAAACTAATGTATGGTGAGAGAAATCAAGATTGTGGTTGTTTCTAGGATAGAAGGGGGATTGATTGGGGAAGGGACAGAGGGGAACTTTCTGGGGTGATGGAAATCTTCAAAGGAATGTGGGTTATATAAGTAGATGCCGTTGTTAGAACTGACCACACTGTGCAATGAAGAGATATGCATTTCACTATATGCAGGGATACCTTCATTAAAAAGAAGAATAAGAAATAAAGGATGAATGTATGAATGAATAAGACCAGAAAGGGAAATAGCAGTGTTGTTGTGTATACATAACAGACAAGAGGAATATCCCAGAGAAGAGGAGACAGAAGACTGAATTGAGGGTGTAGATGAGGTAGGAATGACCAGCATTGTAGGTGCATGGTGCCAGACTGAATTGAGGGTACAGATGAGGTAGGAATGACCAGCATTGTAGGTGCATGGTGCCAGCCCTAGCTGCTTGATAATGCATGGTAATCCAACCCAACTGAGGGCTTCTAACATCCTGATAGGAAGGCAGTCTACTTCCTACCTTCAGGGAGCCTCCACTGCAAAAGCAGGGAGCCTTCTCGTACAGGGAGAGGGAACTTGCTCAGATTAAAGCCCCTGAACACTTGGAGCCACCCATTCCAAGCGGTCCAGCTCTGCCTACACCTATAGGAAAGGCTCCATCACTAGGTCTTGCTAACCTTGGCATAGCGGCAAATGTAATCTTCACACGAGGGCGGCTTGTCCTTGAAAAATTTCTCCAATACATTAAGCACAAGCATTCTTGGTGCATCTGTCAGGCATGGGCACACATCTTTTTGTGGCCTCTCTTATTTCATGTGTAAGCTTCTGTTACAGACCACAGTGGCAACAAACTCTCCTCTTTCATTTCTGAGCCAGCCTGTGCTGGGATTCCTCTCTGGGCCTCAGAGGAGTCTAAGTATTGTCTTCCCGTATCATCTCTTTTAGTCCCTAGAGAGTTTGCTTGCTTGTTTGGTTTTGTGTTTTTAGAGCAATTTTAGGTTTAGAGAAAAATTGCACAAGAAGTACAGCATTCACGTACTCTGCTCCCACAGTTTCTTTTATTATTAACTTCTTCCATTAGTGTAGTATATTTGTTACAATTGGTGAACCAATACTAATACATTAATATTAACTAAAGTCCAGAGCTTACATTAGAGGTCACTCTCTGTATTGTACAGTTATATTGGTTTTGACAAATGTACAATGTCCTGTGTCTGCCATTACATCCCTCCTATTTATCCCTTCCCTCAACCACCCCTGCCACCCCTGTGGCAGCCACTGATCTTTTTAATGTTCCTGTGGTTTTTGCCCTAGAGGGTTTTACGTTCTTTGAAAAATTTGACAACCTTTGAAATCATCTGCAGAGATTATTACAATATACAAGCTTTCAAATACATCTGTTTTTGATTTTTTAGATTGCATTCTCAAACGTCACAAAGAAAAGGGGAGTATTTGTATTATCCAGTTAATTTGGTGTATAAATAGACATGTATTTGCTTATTCATTCACTTATTCATTCAACAAATCAACAAATATTTGTTGTACCTTTTTCTGTGCCAGGCATTGCACTGTACCAAAGTCAAATGAGATAATTCACTCTGGAGGCAATAGCATGCAATGGAAGAAGTAAGTACCTAATATTAAGAAGAATGATCACTGACATTCATTGCACACTTACTATGTGCTACATAACCCTAATAACTTTTAGTTGCATCATCATTATCTGGGCTTGTTTGCCCTGAGTACAGTCCATGGCCCAGCTTGTACCACTTTGTGTTCTGGATGTTCATGTATCTCTCACTTTACACTAGCATTTCTCATACACATGTAATGCTCACACCGAAAAATCTTTAGGAGGGAGATATGATTATTCCCATTTCAGACTCAAGGCAACTAGTCAACTTGTCAAAAGGCTCACAGCTAATAAATGCCCTGAGTACGGTCCATGGCCCAGCTTGTACCACTTTGTGTTCTGGATGTTCATGTATCTCTCACTTTACACTAGCATTTCTCATACAATTTCTCCATATTCATGCATCTCTATATGTTATTTTCTTTCATCACTTTCTCTGATTCAGCTCATTTTTTGTTTGCATAGCCCTAAAGAATAATATTCCAGCAATAATGAGCATGAAGAATTAGTTATATATTTTTTCTAATACATACTAAAAGAAATACTTAGCTACTTAAATAAAAAAACTGATGGCTATGCTGTCTCTAACCATCTCACCACCACCAGAGATACACACACAACACTTAGGGAAAACCGACTTTAGACTAGCACCTTCCTGAAGGCTGAAACTTCAGATCCCCAGAACCCAGCACAGCTGTTGGCACACAGCGCATGCTCAATAAATGTTCAAGTAAATGAAGCAGAGAGTGAGTAAATGAGCGGGATTTCAGAGACAGTATCTAGACTTCCATCAAAGTTTTTCTGATGCTTATGGAATTGGTGGCCATGGAGCTAGAGCATAATAGGAAATTGTGGGTTTTAATGACACCGCTAGTCCTAGACTGGGGTGTAGTGGTCATTGGGTGAGAGCCTGACCTCAAGAGAGGAATAGGCAACTATCCACAAAGAGTGTGCAGGCAGGACAGCCTCTCTGAGAAGAACCCATGGAGGCCACTGGCAGGTTCCCAAATGGCATGAATTTGAGGCACCCTGGAAGGCCATCTGTCCCCACTGATGAGGAGTCCATTCCTTAGTGGGATGCATTGCCTTCTACCTTTTAAACCGCAGATGCCTCTAATTCCTTTAAAATAAACTGGTCTTCGATTGTCCCAAGGTAAGGCCCCTTTGTGGATGTTCTGAGGAAATCTTACTGAACACAGACTCACTCACTTCTCAGTTTTGTTTAGGGCTGGCAAACAGGGAAAAAGGAAGAGAACATTTATGGAGTGCCAGGAACTGTGCCAGACATTGTGACCATTTTTTAATGCCTTATTTCATTTAATCCTTACGGCAGCCCAACTTAATGTTAGAGGTGAGGAGGCCCAGGCTCGAGAAGCTTAAATGACTGGTCCGAGGTCATTCCAGCCCCAAGTTGGTGGAGCTAGGATTTGAACATAAGGCTTAGTTCTTTCTGCTATACATCCCACCAGTTCTTTTTTAGCCTATGTAAGTAAACACCTTCCATGTCTACAATGGCAGAAAGCCCTGAACTTGAGTGAGTCCCACATGCCCCCCATTTATAGAGAGATTGGATAAAGCAAGTAAAGTACTTAACTCATTGCCTGGTACACAGAATGTGCTCAATATATGGTTTGATTATTAATAATCTCAGCTATGTTAGTGGCATGGGAATACAAACTGAGGTAATTATAGGGAAACCTTGGGCTCAGAGTAAATGTCATTAAGTAGTAAGTATCATTTTCTTAGCCTTCAGTTAAGTAGCCCATTTAAAAGACATTGGCTGTTACTCTCAATGAGATGGATGCTGCTGAAGGGGTTGAGCAGAACAGTAGATTGATTTATATTATGAAAGAATCACTTTTGGCTTTTGTGTTGACACTAGGAGGAAGGGTAAGCTCAGGAAGACCTAGCAGGTGCTATTTATTACAAGAGAGGCAAGAGATGATGGGGGCTCACAGCAGCATGGTAGCAGGGCAGGAGGTGAGAAGTGGTCAGCTTCCGGTTAGACTCTGAAGGTAAAACCGAATGGATTTCCTGATGCTCTGAATATGGATGTCAGGAAAAGGAGATGCCAAGAATGGCTCCCAGGTTCATGGCCTGAAAATCAAATTGCTGTCAGCCACCTCCCTTCCTTCAATAAATACGTATTGAGGGAGAAATCTAGTCATTCTTTCCTTAGGAGCCAGAGATCCAAAGAGTCTCCTGGTAGAGTCACTGCCTGGAAAGAAGTGCCACGGTGGCCTTACACAAAAGAGATGCCTTGGCCTGAAGAGCAGAAACCCTGAAGAATGGTAAGACAGGGATGAGAATCGAGACAGCTCCTAACCAACATTGTCCTGGGGCCCCAGCCACCCTCTGCCTTTCCTCCCAGTATTTATCAGTCCTGCCCTGGGGCAAGCTCCCACCCTTACCCCCAGTGTGTAGAGAATACCTGGGCCTGATCCTTATGCATATACATTTAGGAAGTATTTTCTCTGTAACAGTCTCACTTGGAGTGTTTTGCAGGTCCAGGCACTTGGAAAGCAATGCCTGTTTCCTGAGGGCAGCAGGCGTTTTCTTTCCTGACTTTATTTCCAGCCTGCTTCTTTCCAGATGAATCTGGTGAACATATTCAGGCTCACTCAGAGGAGGAAGCTTTCTGAGGAAAGGGCAGGCAGCCGGCAAACTCCAGCTGGTGAACTGTTTGCGGTAACTCTATTTTTAATATACATTGCTGACCCTAATGATGGTCTATTGAGATGAGGGCAAGAAATGTCTGATCAAGTGGAGATTAATTTTTGACTCTGTCGCCCAGAATGCATGAAAATGCACTCCTTTTTCTATTTAGACTCCCAGGATGCTTTGATTGATTGACTAGTTTACAAATGAAGGTGATAAAATTAGGTTGAAGACCACATACATTTCTTAAAATGAGGCTGGCTGGTCGTGGAGACAATGAGGTTTGGACAGATTGTATTGCTGGTTTAGGCAATCTTCTGAGCATGTCAAGATTTATAGACCTGTACTGTAATGTTACAATTGCAGCTCACTGATATAGGTTTCTTTTCAAATTCTTTCCCATTTTATTTGAAAAAGGCCATTAGAGAGTTATAGACTATTGAAAAAAGCTTTTTCTTTGCTAACCCTTAATAAACTCTTCCAAACAAGGACTACTGCATTTTTATATTAAATTTAGACCAAAATCTATAAAACATGCTATCCCAGGTTGGATAATTTGATTATTATTATCTAAATGGAGTTATGGTTCATATTGGTTTGCAGTAATGTACATAGTAAATAAAATGTAAGTTGAGATTTGTATAAGATCACAGGACACTGAGTTTTCTTGTTGTTGTTTTTTCTGTAAGCCCTTCTTTGGGGGAATTTCAGCCAATTTTCCCTGAGATGAGAAATTAGAAAGAAAAAAAAAAGAGGTTCTAGTGGTGAAATTAATGCTGCATAGTACTAAAAACAAATTGCTATTAATATTTACTTGTTTTCATTGTCATAGAAGAAAGCTACAATGTCTTAGGAGTTACCCAACTAATAAGATTTACCAAGGGGACCAAAAAAGCATGAGAAAATACTCAGCAGAATTAGAAACAATTATTCCATTGTAAGTTATGATGTGAGAAATAATAGGTGAGACTCTGAAGTTATTTATGAATTAGTCAATTCTGTTTCATACATTTTTGCCATCAAAATAACTTATGAAATCATTTTCCAGGCCCATAGCATTTTATGAGAGTTCTGTACTTGCTTAAAGATTTTTCTTCTAGGGCTTTCTGCAACTACTCTGAATTCTTCGGCGATGCTCAGATTTTTTACCTGTTTTCCAACTCTGAGGTCAAACCACTGGCAGTGCCAGAACCTTCCCTGAAGTCAGCAGGCTGGAGCTGCATAGTATACAGAGAGGTTCTAAGCATTTTATGAGTTTAGCAAGAGGGACCCCAAGAGGGTGGAAAGTGTCAAATACAGTGATGGGGATGAGGGGCTCAGCTAGGGCCTGGCACTCAGTCGGTGCTCAGGAGGTTATGACAACTATTGCCATTACTAATATCATTTTCACCATGCTGCTGCTTTTTAGGGGGCAGGATTAGCACAGCATGAGTCCAAAAATCTAGACTGTTGCTAACACATTGTATGACCTTGAGTAACTCCTTTACTATCTCTGTTTCTCTGTCCTTAGGATGCTCAGCTACTTCCAGGGGCCGTTGTCTCAGGAGTCAAATGAACTAACAGACACAAATGCTCTTTGAGGAGTACAGAGTGCCGTAGGAACATCACTAGTCCTTTAAAAATCATTTCCAGGTACCTGCTCTCTGGCCCTTTTAAAAGAGGAAAGTGGACCAGTGTGAACAGTCAGTAAGCGTGAGGGGGACCTTCTCTAACTGCCAAGGGCAGTTTACAAGGAGGGTTGCCAGTGTGAGCGAAAGGATTTAAGGGGGCTTAGAGTCAAGCGATTTGAGAACCCAGCAGTGCACCAGACTGCTGCCCCTGATTTAATTTAGAAGTGGATGAACTTTGAAATGCAGAACATCATTTCTGCAGAAGGTCGTCATATTTCTTGATGATTTACACGAAGAAGTCTGGGACTGTGCCTGGTTCGTTTTAGATCCTCCAGTGCCAAGAGAAAATATGCTGATGGAAGGGATAGTGCCTGGGTGGCTGGTAGAGACTCTAAGTGCCAGAAGAAATGGCAGATATGGGCTGAGTCACTCTCAGTGAAGGTGCTGATGGCATCTTCAGGCCTACTCAGTGTCTTTCTGGAACACTTTGCAGTGTGGGATTTTGGATAGAAGGGTGCCTCAACTGACTTTTATCTTTCTTAAGCACCTGGCAGAAATATTCGTTTAGGCTGCAGCTGGGAGACAGTGGAGCTTCCACAGAGGTGGCTGCCTTAGGAAGAAGTCCTGCCCGTCATCCTTTGCTGTGGAGGTCCCACATGTAGCCTGCCTGTTCTCAGGAAATGGTCTGCAGCCGAACCTCAGGACAAAAGATTAAAAAGCTGCCTCTCGTTGCCACTTCTCAAATATATTCAACGTATTAATATTTTAAGGGTTCAAAGACAGTGCCAGTTTTCTCAATGACATTCTGTAATTTAATTAAATATTTCATTTATGTGTAAGAAAATACTTTTTTTGGTTCCTTTTCCTTTTCTTTTCTTTCTTTCTTTCCTTTTTCTTTTCTTTTTTCTTTTTTCTTTTTTTTTTTTTTTTTGAGGTAGGGTCTCACTCTGTTGCCTAGGCTGGAGCTCAGTAGCACGATCATGGCACACTGCAGCCTTGACCTCCCAGGCTTAAGCTATCCTCCTACCTCAGCCTCCTGAGTAGCTGGGACTACAGGCATGCACTGCCATGCCTGGCTAATTCTTTTCTTTTCTTTTCTTTCTTTTCTTCTTTTTTTATTTTTATTTTTTTGTAGAGACAGGGTCTCGCTATGTTGCCTAGGCTGGTCTTGAACTCCTGGGCTAAGTGGTCCTCCTACCTCGCCTCTCAAAGTGCTGGGATTATAGGCATGAACCACTGGGTTCAGCCCTTTTTTTCTTTTGAACCCATGGGTCATAATGGAGCTATTCTCACTTTAAATGAAAAGAAAGACAAAGGCTGTATACATTTTTATTTGTCATGGACTGACTCTTATGGAAAGAAGGCTGCCGTCACTGCAGTGTAGACAATATAGAATCCCACCTGGCAAAGGCTGGGCAACTGAGGGAAATCATGTTGAATGGGAGGGGACTAAGTCCAGGCCTCCAGTGGCCGCAAACCTGGTGGGCTGAGGGCTCTGGAAATGTGGGTGAGAGAGAGGCAGAGGGTCATCAACCCTCTGGGGGTCCTCCCACCAATTGTCCCAGCAGGTGGAACACATCTAATGTGGTGTCTGCCACATTTCCCATGTTGGAGGAAAGTAGCTGTTTCCTTCTTACTCCATCACCCTTCCAATTCTCCTGCTGGATACAGTGACGCCATCAATTGCAGTGATAGGAGACGGTACCTTCCACTCTGGCATGATGTCATTAGCCTATTGGTAATCTTTCTAAATGTTTGCCAGAAAGATATGAAATCTTAGCAACAGAGGTATTTAAAGGTTTGGATAAGTTTGAAACACAGCGATTTTTCAATTTTATAAGCTAACCAATCCAGGGTCCTGTTAGTCTACAAGTGTCTGCCATCTTTCTTGGGTGTCAGAGAAAATCGAGTGACGGATCACTTTTCGGTGTCACTGCTCGAGACTGGTGACAATCAGTGAAATGATTGTGTCTGCCTCTACACATATCTGTAATTGATTGCCTAAACCCTACGACTCTCTTTCCCAGTTGATATGATGGAACATTGGAGTGAAATCACTCTCGATGAGGAGGAGCCAGGTCCATTTGTTATTTACTTCCCTGCCTGCTTCTTTCTCCCCATCCGGTGCCAATTGTCCCACAAGAGCACATTATGGTAATCAGCCAGAATGTATGTATAGGAATCAATCAAGGTGAGAGCCGTCACAAGAGTTATGACATTACAAAGTCTGTTTGTAACTTTTGATTTATGGAAGATTTTCCATTTTATAAATTGGGAGTGAGGCATGTTGGGATGGCTTAACCCTTAAATTCCCCTACAAGGAATATGCATCAGGCATTAAAGCTAATAGACAATAGGACATTTAATTATCTAGTGCCTGTAAATAACTGGAGTTCTTGTATGTTTGGCTTGTAACTTTAGAAATACTCTTCCGCTCTCTGAGCACACTCCCTGTTCTTCCTGCAAAATTAGCTCATATTCTGGAGAGTAAAGACATGACAAACTGCTACTTAGGACTGATCCCCACACACAATGCTTGCTTCTGCCATGAGTCTGAGAGTCAACCAAGCGACAGCAGTGTTTCTGGGGAACTTTCCTGATTGTCACTCTCAGAGAGGGTGACTCAGGGAAAAAACTCCACAGACGCCAAATCTGAGGCCTATAAGAGACTTGGCATGATAGTCTCATCCCTTTCTAATTTTTTTTGTTTATGTTTTTGAGACGGAGCCTTGCTCTGTCACCCAGGCTGGAGTGCAACGGCATGATCTCGGCTCACTGCAACCTCCACATCCTGGCTTCAAGAGATTCTCCTGCCTCGGCCTTCCGAGTAGCTGGGATTACAGGTACCCGCCACCATGCCCGGCTAATTTTTGTATTTTTTAATAGAGATGGGGCTTCATGATGTTGGTCAGCCTGGTCTCAAACTCCTGACCTCAGGTGATCCACCCACCTCGGCCCTTTCTAATTCTTTACAGAATTGCTGAAGACAAGGGCAAAGGCGGATTCAAGCCGTTTTTCCAACATGGACAAAGCAGTACATAGTGTTTCGTTACTAACTGCTCCTCTTTCTTAGGCTCAGCAGCCATCACGATCATAATAATCTTTATGATCTTTAAACGAGGCCAGAAATAAGTTGCTATTGTCAGCTGATCATGTTAAAATGTAGACATTTCATGTTCATCTAGTGGGTCAGTCATGACAACCATTTCACAAAGTGCTTGGGGCTCGTATTGACAGTCCCATTTTGCAGTCGTGGAAATAGAACCAAAAGTTGGAAAGTCCTTATCCAAGAGCATACTGCTGTTATCCATAGCACAGGACTTGGGGGTAGGCAGGGGGTGTGGGGCAGGCCTCCTGACTCCTTGTCCAGTACTTTTTTATTTAATTGGATTTAATTTGTTATTTGGGGTACTCATCACATGCAGACCACAGTGCCAGATGTGCTTCCTTCTTACCCCAATTGCTGATGGCCAACTATCCCCCAAGTCATGAAAGGCCACCCAGCTGTGAGTTTTAGCTTCTGTCATTCTGTCTCAGTAACTCCCTGACCTCCTTTACAGAGCAAGCCTCTCTGCATTGCTGGGGCATTGTGGGAAGAAGAATAAGACATGGTTTCCCCTGCTGAGAATGAGCTCGGGGAGGAAAAATATTTGTCCTGTTTCAAGGTCACTGGATCTGCATTTGCCTGGCTATCTGAACATATTATCTTGTATAGAACTAAAGTTCTGTTTCCTTTTTTATTAGCATGGTGGACCTATTCTGCTTAAGCTCTTTTTTTTTGTTTCCCTAATGTGAATCTTAAACCTAATAAGAATGCAGATCCCAGCAGACCTACTCTCTCTCTTATAATCTATTAGGAATGTGAGATTGCCATCTCTGGAAAACTTAAAAAACCATTTAAAAACAAAAAGATGAATAAATGAAAATGTTATGAACCTGGAAATGTTAATTAAGCCATTCTCAAAGAACAGGCTTTCCAGCCCAGATTAAAACATCCCATCACTTTTCAATAGTTAACATCTTTCTCCTTGAAATAAGTCCAAATTAAGGACAAAATCATTATAAAAAGAAATAGTAAAGGGACCAGAAAATGGTGTTAAGAATTTGGCTATCAACTGAATACTCAAGTTAGAGCAAACCACGAAGGCCAAAGCCATAAAGTGAAGTCTATTTCCAGACATACTGTAGTTATTGCCAAGCAATAGTCTGGGTACCTTGACGTAGATTCATAGAACATAGAGGCTCACAGATCATCCTGTTGAATCCTTTCACTTTTTGAGACTAGAGAACTGAGACTCAGAGAGGGTAAGTCATTTTCTTGAAGTCATTTAATAGAGTTGAGGCTAGAACCTAAAACTCTAGACTCCCAATCCAGTGCTCTTTCCATTGCATACACAGCCCCGCAAAATGATTACAAAGCAATAGTAATACTAACAACAATGACGATAACTTTTAAAAGGTATTGTATCTATACCATCTTATCTAGAGATGTGTCTCCCAGACTGTTTTCTTTTTCAGTAAAGAAATAGAATAGAACCTTGCTTGTTAGGATATTATTCCGTTAGCAATCTTAGCCCTCAGAAACACAGACACAAACTGGAATACAGAGGTAAAAAGACTGAGTCCCCAAAGTAGCTGCAACAAAGCCCGCACACTAAATGTCATTCACTGAGCCCCATGGAAGGCGTCTTTAGGCTCTTCTCAGTATTATTTATTCCATTTGACATATAATTCCAAGTAGATTTGAGGCAGAAAGGTGGCTGGTAGCAGCCTGACAGCAGGAAGAGGCAGCTGTCATTTCTTACTGATGGCCATTAGAATTGACAACTGGTAGCCTACCAGTGGGGAAGCAGATGGGAAAACTGTAAAACAAGAAATAAGAACTAAAAGTACAGTACCATGGGACTACTTCATTTGGGGCAGGAAGGTCTACAAAACTATCTTCTGGGGCTGGGCATGGTGGCTCACGTCTGTAATCCCAGCACTTTGGGAGGCCAAGGCGGGTGGATCACCTGAGGTCAGGACTTTGAGACCAGCCTGGCCAACGTGGTGAAACCCTGTCTCTACTAAAAAAAAAATACAAAAATTAGCCAGGCGTGGTGGCGTGTACCTGTAATCCCAGCTACTTGGGAAGCTGAGGCAGGAGAATCACTTGAACCCAGGAGGCAGAGGTTGCAGTGAGCCAAGATTGCACCACTGCAATCCAGCCTGGGTGACAAGAGCGAAACTTCATCTCAGAAAAAAGCTGTCTTCTGAGGGCACCATTGTACTATGTCAAAGTACAACAATAATAACTAACAACTATGACTGAGGGAAATGAGAGGAGGAATTAACTTTGCCTGGAAGATAAAATAAGTAAAAATACATATCAATTTTAATAGAGTTCCTGGCAACAAAACATTAGAAATGTTTAGTATTTTGCTTTCTGTTAATGAAAAACAGGCAGCACAAAACAGTAATCACTATAAGTGAGCAACTCCTACAATGATTCAACATGAACCTGTGCCGTCACTTAATGATTTATCCTTTGGCTTCTTGGAGTTAGATGGAATACAGGTTCTATTCCTAGAAAAAAATCAGCTGATTTTCTGTCACGTGTGTACATTTTTCTGGATCTTTGTAATGAGCTCGTGAGTAAAAGTATCATTCTTTTTTCTTATGTGTGAAAAAAATGGGGACCAGAGAAGTTAAGGGACTTCTTAAGGGAATACAGCTGTCCAGGATCCAAATCAGAACTACAATGTAGGTCTCATGACTACTGGTTACTGAGCTTCCTCTTTCTATGATAGCATGCTGTCTCCTTTATAACTTGTCTTGGTTTAAATTTCTGCTTATTCTTTCCCGCCCTTGCCAGAAAGGGTGCAGTTTCTGTACTTTCCTTTGTACACCATGGTGCATCTCAAAGGCTAGGCTAACATGCCATTGTTCAGTTTCATTCCACCCACCCTTATTTCCTGAAGACCTCCTTTATTCATTCAATTACTCTTGACATCTACTGCATGCCAGGCATTAGACACTGTGATGAGTACTTGCCCTCGAAAACCCACAAAAACAAAAAAGTATCTTATGTTGGGAAAAATAGACACATATACAACTAAATGTGTACAAAAAGCAGGCTTTGGTAAATGTCAGCTATAACAGAGACACAAGCAAAATACTAAGGAAGCACAAAGGAGAGATTGATTCCGACTGGCGAGGCGAAGAGATGATGTGGGAGAATCTTTAAACTCTTCCTAGAGTTCGGGACATTTCAGACAGACCTTCACAACTGAACACTTTATTTTGAACTGTTCGGTATTAGTCAGCGATTGCTATGATAATTTGGTATAACAAACAACCTCAAAATATCAATGACTTACAATAGCACGCATTTTATTTTTTTGGTTGTAGGTCCGTGGCTCCCTGGGACAGCTCTGAGTCGAGCTACAAGCTAGGTGCAGGTTAGCCCCACGTGTTTCTCATTCTAGGATCCAGCGTGGAGGAGCAATGGCTGCTGGTTGAAAGCTCTTCTAGTGGTGTAGGGAAGGGCACAAGAGATGATACCCATTTCTTAATGGGAGAAATTTATCGTGTTTTTTTTTTCCTTTTCTTTTCTTCTTTTTCTTTCTTTCTTTCTTTTTTTTTTTTTTGAGACAGAATCTCACTCCATCACCCAGGTTGAAGTGCAGGAGTGCGATCTTGGCTCACTGCAACCTCTGCCTCCTGGGTTCAAGCAATTCTCGTGCCTTAGCGTCTCAAGTAGCTGGGATTACAGACATAAGCACTATGCCCAGCTAATTTTTATTATGTTTAGTAGAGATGGGGCTTCACCAGCCTGTTACCCAGGCTGGTGTCGAACTCCTGACCTCAAGTGATTCACCCGTCTCGGCCTCCCAAAGTGTTGGGATTACAGGCCTGAGCCACCACACCCAGCCAAGAACATGCCGTGTTTCTTAAAGCCTCTGCTTGGAACTAGAACATTGTTACTTCTGCATACATCCCTTTCGGTCACATGGCCAAATGAAACGTCAGTGGAGTAGGGAGTATATTTCAGCCACAAGGAAGACAGGCAAGAGCAGCGAGGAATGGAAAAATCATGAGAACTAATGCAACCTAACGTGTTTTTGCTGTTTCTTGGGCTTTATCTATTTAATATAAACATATGACACTTAGCAAAAAAAACAAAACAAAACAGAAAAACAAAAAAGCACCTCTCTTTCTGTTGAGTTCCTCTACATTCTCCATGTAACACTGGCTGTGTTGAAAGAAGGGTGAAGAAGGTGGGGTGGGGCAACAGAATGTTGTTATATCACAGTTACTTTGACCTGCAGGATCTCTGCCCCAGCAAGGAGAAGATTCATGGGTCTCTTTGATTGTAGGCGCTCCAGCAGTTAGCACAATGCCTGGCACCAAGAGGGTACCCAAATAATGTTTGTTAAATGAATGAATCAATGAAAGAATAAAACTGCTATGTCCAAGACTTTCATTGCCCTGACTCTAAACTGTGGTTCTGTTTTACTGATAGCTGAGATGTGTAAGGCCTCAGTCAATAAATACTGATATATTCATGTAGCACAATACTGTGCAGTCATTGAAAATTGAGGTTGTAGAAGAATATGGAATATGGAATGACCCTGCTTTGGTCAAATATATCTCATGTACTATACATATGAGTTACTTTGCCTTTTTTTTTTTTTTTTTTGCTCATTTTACTTTTTTTTTTTTTGAGATAGAGTCTCCCTCTTGTCGTCCAGGCTGGAGTGCAATGGTGTGAACTCAGCTCACTGCAATCTCCGCTTCCCGGTTTCAAGCGATTCCCCTGCCTCAACCTCCCGAATAGCTGGGATTACAGGCACCCGTCACCATGCCTGGCTAATTTTTGTATTTTTAGTAGAGATGGGGTTTTACTATGTTGGCCAGGCTAATCTCAAACTCCTGACCTCTGGTGATCTGTCCGACTTGGCCTCCCAAAGTACTGGGATTACAGGTGTGAGCCACCATGTCCGGCCTTCATTTTTATTTTCTAAAGTTTCTATAATAAGTGTACATTTGTTTTGCAATAAAATGTAAAGTTATTCTAAACATAAAATAAATGTGCAGCATCACATATGAACAACATACTCTAACTTTAGCTGCTGTCTGGAAAAGCACCTTTCTCGAGATGTAACATTTGCACAGTTGCTTTCCATGCCAAGATATTCTAAAAAGTGGACCAGAAAATAGTAGTCAGTAAATTGAGCTTTGACTTGAGTCTGTGTTCACATCAGAATATAAAAATTAACCCCAAAGTGAAAATGACTAAAGTTTTTTTTTTGTTTTTTTTTTTAAACACAACGCTTAGCAATCAGCTGCTTACTTTCTTACTGATACGACTTGGGAGTCAGGAGGCCTGAACTAGGCTCTGCCACCAATCTGTTGTACCACATTGGACAAATCACCTGACTGTTTGAAAACTACATTTTCGGCTGGGTGCGGTGGCTCACACCTGTAATCCCAGCACTTTGGGAGGCCAAAGCAAGTGGATCACTTGAGGTTGGGAGTTCAAGACCAGCCTGACCAACATGGAGAAACCCCATCTCTACAAAAAATACAAAATTAGCCGGGCGTGGTGGTGCATGCCTGTAATCCTAGCTACTCAGGAGGCTGAGGCAGGAGAATTGCTTGAACCTGGGAGGGGAGGTTGTGGTGAGCTGAGATTGTGCCATTGTACCCCAGCCTGGGCGACAAGAGCAAAACTCTGTCAAAAAAAAGAAAGAAAAATACATTTTCTCAAAGGGAAAGAATAGCTGATTCCTGCTGTACATTAGCTTAGGTAGGTACCCAAAGACCCTGGTGTAATAATGATGTTGTTCTCATGAAATAACAGATTAAAAAAAAACCTACATATTTTACTCTTAAGCAGATAGGATTGTCTTCTCGTCCAACTAAAAACAGTATGCTGATATTGAGGATTAGTATTTATCATTTATCACTGATAAATGGTGTATTGGTTTGGATAATACTAGCTGTAGTAACAAATAGATGCAAAATATATAATGATCAAGCAGAATAGAAATTTACTTCTCGTTCATGTAATAGGTCTCAGTATTCCTGGTCAGCAGACATCTCTCTTTCATGTACTGTTCAGGGATTCAGACCCCTTCCCTTTTGTGGTTTCACTATCTTCTAAGGCATTGTTGTTACCTGAATCCTATTGGTAGAAAGGAAACGGGCAGGGGGGGCACGTACCCATTTCTTAATTACTTTGGCCTGGAAATAGCCCTTGTCTTGCCTTCTCCCAACCCACTGGCTACAACTCAGTCAGATGGCTGTACCTAAATGCAAGGAAAGTTGGGAAGTATAGTAGTGTCCAGGAAGAAAAGGAGAGGGATTTCAGAGCAGTAGCTCACAGTCTGTGTCACAAGTGCCTACCATATGCCAGGCCCAGTGCTAGGTAGTAAAGATATTGAGATGAATAAGACACTTTTTCTGCCCTAAGCTATCTCCCAATCTACTGGATGAGACTATGCTATATTTATGTGTCCTTACAGTTTAGCGTAGAATGTGTTATCACAAAGCAATGAAGGCAAGCTGTTGAGAAACATGTGTATGAAAAATAATTAACCCTGCCTGTAGCAGAGGGGGGTCATGAAAGGCCTTGATTATGTCAGTTTCATAAATGTTTATTGAGTATCTACTAAGAATCAGGGACCCATTACATTCAGATTGCTGGAGATACAGATAATAGGACATAATCCTAGTCCTTGGGGCAATTGGATGTACAAACAGGTGAGTTCAAATGGATAACTACCCCTATAAATGGGGAATGGGAGGAGTATAATGTGCATGCTTGGTGGGTTAAGTGCTCTGTATTTGGAGTCAGGCATACCAGAGATTGAATTCCAGCTTTAGCACTATCAAAGTCACTGTGTGACTTTGGGCAGCTCTTCCAGCCTTTCTGAATCTGTGTCCCTCACTTTTTAAACGGGAATAGCACCTCCTTGTATAGTCTCAGGAGCCAAGTTGCCTGGGTCCAAAGCCTAGATCTTCTCCATACTAACTCTGCGATGTAGAGAAATTCATTGAACCCTTCTGGAGCTTTAGTTTCCTCATCTTTAAATCAGGGTTGATAATAGTACCAAACTCATACAGTTGGTAGGAATATGTGAATTCAGAGAATAAAAATTCTCTGAACTGTGCCTGGTACCTAAAAGTTGCTCAATCAGTGTTAGGTCTTGTCACTGTCTACCTTAGAGTTTACCATAATCATGAAATGAGATAATGCCAGTGCCTGGAAAATGTTAACTATTCAATTAATGGTAAAGAGTATGCTTCAAAGTGACAATCTGGAGGTAGGATGACTGCAGTGTCCTAAAAAGAAGCTGCTGAGAAACCAGATGAAGTGAAATTAGGCAAAAATTCCTGACCCACAAATGTATTCTTCATTCACCCTAAGACAGGTGAAGCAACAAAGGCAGGTGGCTTTTGGAGGGACAGTGCTTCCAGTTGCAGGTAGAAGGCTGTTTATTTCATTGTTTGCTTTCTCTGTCTCTTCTATTGGTGAGGAGTTTAAGAATATGCCAAAGAATTTAGGTTAAGGAAGGAAGGCATAAATGATTTGTTCCAAGAATGCAGGAGGAAAGTCTCCCTAAACACAGCATTCATTAGTAAGAGCTTCCAGAACCTTCCAAAATTCTGTCTCCTTTTATAGCATCCCGCAAGTCCCAAGTAATGAAATAAAAGCATGGTAATAGGTAAACACAATTACGGCACCCGGGTAGCTCCTTGGCAGGCGGGGGGTGTTTGAGAGCATTGACTGGGGTCTCGTTTTCCATAATCGAGCCCAGCCCTGCTGTGATCACTATAGTATTATGACCTATGGGGCAAAGACAGTACCATACGTGATATTTCATTTTTGGGTAGCTGGGGGTAGTAATGAACCAGTTGCAGTCAAGTGAATTAATCTCCCCAGCTATTCAAAAACGCAACTTCATGTACAGCAATTTGTTCTTCATTGCTTTTTTCCCCCAACGTAGCCTTTTCAAATTACTCTTCCTACCGAAAAATGGAGAGAAAGAAAAAGAAAACTCAATGAAAAAATATTTTAACCTTTGCTGAATGTTGATGTCTTTTCTGATCATCAATAATAATGATAAATGTGTCCTATAGATATAGAGCTTAGAATTCACATTGCAGTTCTATTAGCCTCATACTGACCGATTATGAATCTTAAAACATGGAATAAATATTCAAAGAGTTGGTATATAGATTCTAGAGCCAATTTCAAACAGTTGAAATTATCAATTGGTATTTATCCAAACTCCAAGGAGTGCCCTAATCAATCTCACTCAGTAGAATTACTCAATTACTGTACATTTAATAAATACAAGTTAATGATCAAAACACATTATTGAGAATGAAAGACTTTGGCATAGGTAGGTATAGACATGTAACACAGCTGTTAATCCTCTATAAATTTGTTTTTAATAACACTGATGTTTTGGTTGCATATAATAACTATTTCATTAAATCTAAATTAAATGCATGGTTAAGCATATTTAAAACATGTAAATGTAATGTGTTGCTAGTGTATTTCATTTCATGTTTCCATGCAGTTCTAACAATTTTCCAAATTCAAATTGACTAGGTGTAGGGAAGTCCCTGGTCATTTATATAATACCTTTTTTTCTGATATCATTAAGCTGCAGAAATTTAATTCCTCTGAGTTCCACATACATCACTAGTCAGTCAGTGTTCAGGAAAGACAATGTGTTTATCTGCTGGAAAGAAATGCTTATAGACTCAACTGAAAGGGAAAAAATGCTTCTAAATAATAGTAAAACATGCGTTTTGCTTTTTTGAAAAAGTAAAGCAAAGAATCTAATACTAAAAAAAGCTATGTTGCAATAACAATCAAGAGTGTGTTGTTGTGCATGACTTTTCATTTATGGATAGCAAGAGACATTAATATACTCGCCTATGGCTTGTGCAGTACTATTCCCAGCTATGCGGAAATGGAATGTGATTTACAGCAACACATTCTTTGTTGCTGTTCCAATATACCTATTGTCTTCCTTGCATTCTGACTGGCTGGCTGGCTGGGAAAGGGGATGGTGCTGGACCACACTCAATCATTATGGGTGTCTACAAATAGAGTAGGTGTATGCGAACTGAGATTTTTTCAGCTTTGTATACCCAGCAAGCCAATCAGAGCACAGAAAGAACAATAGCTGAAGGTTTTACTGCTCTTTAAGTTTCCCCACTGATTCCCATTGCGACTGATTATATCACAGAAGTTATATAAAAATCACATTAAATGCCAACTAAATCAAGACTTTTCATACCTTTTTTTCAAAGCAATGAAATTCAGGACAAACACTATACTATGCATGAAGATCACCACCTGGAGATCTAAACTCTTCATTCCAGACGTCGTATTTGGAAATGGAACTAGAGAAAAGTGTAGTTTATTCATTTTGTTATTTTCTGTGGTGCTTGCACTGCTGTTTTGAAAGCTCACCGTAGGAGAGCTCAATTAAGAGCCTTCATAATTTTCACCAGTTAACTTTGATTAAATAGGCTGTCTTGGAAAGGAATTCAGTAAATTTAGGCTATAAATTACCTACGGTGAGTTTTCAACTTTGGAATTCTGAAATATTAGTGCTCGGACAGGCCATTTCTTTCAGAAAGCTTGTACTTTACGCCCTGATTTGGAACGATTTTGCTTCATTTTATTCGAGCGGAGAAGACAAGGGAAAAACTTCCTTCTACTGGTTGGAACAACAGGTCTCTTGCAGCACATGTGGAAAAAAAGACATTCTGCTTTCCACTGCAAGTTGGATTAATACAAGAGGTTAGAGGTTCCCTTTAACCATGTTCTTTTGACTCATTGTTACACCAATTTTCAGGCCATATTTGTTGCCAAAGATTAGAAAAAGGTGATGAAATAAATAGGTTCCTTCTGATGTGTTGTTTCTTAGACAAGGGCTTCGCAAACTCTTTCTCACTGAGCAAATGGGAAAACCAAGGCCATTTCAGCTCAGGATCAATCAACCAAGAAGTCAAACCCCTTTTAGGAGATATTTGGCAAATAGCTGTTCACACCACTCATTTCAGGATATTTTTACTGGTGGGGCTGAAAAATCCAATAAAATCTGCAAGTATCTACACTGTAAATTCTATACAGTGTAGTGATAATGAGTTTTAGTTTCCTGCTCTGTGACTTCAGGCAAGCTATGTATTTATCCAAACCTCAGTTTTCCTTCTCTGTAAAATGGGCTTAAGAATAGCACTCACCTCACTGGGATTTTCTATGATTCAATGCGATAGTGCATTTAATGCACTTACATAGGGCTTGGCAAATGTAATACAGTACTCAGTAAATGTTAGGTCTTAACACTATTCACATTTTACTCAGATGTATCTTCATTGTTTAAAAAACATGTCTGTTTAATAAAAACAGCTTACATTTGCAAGTGCACCTTTTGACTTTTTAAACCTTTTAACATCAATTAATTCTCTTCTCTCCAAACATCAATTTTGTGAGTTGGGTGTAGAATTCTTTTATCCTCCCTTGATTACCAAGAAGGGTAAGATAAAGAGGAATTAAGTGGCTTGCCTAAGGCAGTGCTAATGCAAGTATTAGAACCTGTGTTCCTGACTGATTTACTTCCATTACATGAGTGGGGTTTCAAACTTTTCTCCCCAGGCAGTGGGGAATGGGCAGTCGTGGTTTCCATCAGAATGCAAAAGACCTTTTCTGCCTTGCAAAATTGTTTGCAGACTAGAGTTAGGGATTATTAAGATTGTGGAGAGGGCACAAATGCGTTGGCTAGGGGAAGTGGCAGTGTTTACAAAGGCATGGCTAACTTTTCCTGAAAAAAAAATAATAATGTCAGCAGCATTCACTCTTCTGAATATATTAGGTTTGTAAATCCAGGGTGCAAATTGTTTGTAGAATCTCAATTAAAGCCTTTATAATATTGTCATTCGTAATCAGCTCACTATGAAAACAGGGCTTCCAGAGGGCACCAAAATCATTTGAACTTGCGATCTGTAATAGATTTGAATATTCAGATAAGGTCAGCGGTCAGAGCAGAGGCGACAGTTTTGGTCAATAAACAGGTTTAGTGAGACAAAATCTTTTTGTCTACGTGGGAATGGCTTGGAGAAATTGGTTCTCAAGGGGGAATCAAAAGATTAAATTCAGCTGCGTTGCCAATTTATTTGCAGGCCAAACAAGTGTGCGATGGAAATCTTTGGAGGGGGAGGTGCCCGCCCCTGTGAGAAGCCCCTGTTGACAGCACCAGAGGGGGCTCCCAGGCAGCTGTCCTGACCACAGCTGAGACTGAGCTTAATGGAGGGAGATTTGTGCGGAGAGAGAATGAGCATCTCAGTGCTTGACTGAGGCTATCCTGGATTAAGCCAAGTGAAGGTGAAGGATCTGGGCTGCAATGTTTTACATAGTTCCAGTCCCTGCTTTCCTGTCCCCCACCCTTAAAATTGCTTTCTCTGAATTGTGCCTTGGCATGAAGCCTTAGCCGAAAAAAGCCATTACAAACTTCTCTCTGTGGAGATCCACAGGAGAAACTTCTTTCTGGCCTCAGTACTAGGAAGACTTGTGTTTCTCTTGAGTGCCTGTTTACCTTATAGACTCTGTGAATAAGATAATTCCATCTTTTTGAGCCTGTGTTTCCAAGAGTCTTGGGGGGTCTTCCAGACTGCCGGAGGAGCTACTATGGGCTTGAGAATGAGAGCAAAGAGGGAGGTGGACATGGGTTCTGGGGACTTGGATTCTGGCTTCCACAAGAGCAGCCCTGCTTTTTTTGTTTTCTGCATAAGATTTTATTTGAAGAAGGGATTCAGTGGCCTGCAAAAAGGGCTGGAAACCACTGACTTAACTGATTGCTTCTTGTAGCATTTGAATAAACTCTAACCCAGAACCAGAGTGATCTGCCCTTGTATATCCTTTAGCTCATCCTATGTTGTCTCCCTTCACTCATTACTTTATTTATACTGATCTTCCAGTTCCTGCAGTAAAAACCATGGTGCTTCCAACATGATGGCCGCTGGCTGGAATCTTCTTTTCTTAAGCGTTGTCTGATGATCTCTTCACTGTAGAATCACTGGGGTTTATGTTCAGCTACATACAACAGTGATTCTCAAAGAACTGTGGCTTAAACAAGACAGACATCTGTATCTCTTTCATGTCAGGCGGGAGTCTAGGGTCCCTGTGGTGTCTTTAGAATGTCATCTGGATTTGTCTTTCTTCTTTGCCACCCTCGGACATGCCTTTCATCTTCAAGATCCCGTCATGGTCCAAAGGACTTTGGAGCCATCAGTAGGAAGAAGTGGGAACCACAAAGAGATGCTTCTCCCAACCAAAGCTTCTGTTTTTAAGCAGTTTCCAGAAGCCAAGCGTGTTTCCACTTACATTTTATTGGCCAGAACTTAGTCACGTGGTCATCTCCCACTGTAAGGGAAGCTGGAAAATATGTAATGTTTTACTGGGGCAGTAAGGTGCTTCCTTAAAAACTGGAATTCTATTATTAACAAAGAAGGAGGAAATGGAAATCGGGAGGCAACTCAGAGGTTTCAAGTTCAATTTCACTGTCCCCCATCTAAAGTGTGATCTAATCTTCCCTAATATTTGCTCTCTTAGAACACTATTCTTTTCCTTTATGGAATTTTCATAATTTATAACTTATGTCTAACTGTTAAAATTTGTCTTTGAAGCTGGATGGTAAGTTCTCCGAGGGGAAACACTGAGTCTTTGTTATCCCACGCCATATAACCTAGGTCCAACAAAATGCTTTTCACCTACCACGTGAAGTATTTCTCATATAAGTAAACAAACGAATGAATTTCTCTGATCGTATTTGTTAGACAGTTCAGAGCCAAATTTATGGTTTAACTTCAACAAATGTTCAGGAGTTAGGGTACTAAGTTCATTCTAGGCTCTTATTTATTTTTCCATTCCTACTTTTCTTTAATTTCCTAATTTATTTAGATTTGCTTACATTGTAGGGGATTATATATTTTAGAGGCTTCTTTTTAATCCATTTGGGATGAAGGCGGGTGGGGCAAATATAAATAAAGACTTAGTAAAGAACAGATAAAATGTAACTATTCAACAAGAATGTTCTAAACAAAAATTTTTAAGTGTAAAAAAAATGTCCAACAACAATAAAAGATAATAGACATCTCTTTCAGCATATTGTTTGATGGTCCGAGTTCTGGGATGCATTAATGTGAGTAAAGAATAATTAACTAACCATAAAACAGGATGCTGTTCAAAAGTCACTAGTAAGCAGCAGGAGTTCGGTTAAGATCACACTTAGGAAGCTAAGGATGATTAACCTTTGCCTAGGTTATAAAATGGCCCATTTGAGAACTGTTGCCACTGGATATATTACCTGGATATCAATTGGATTATTGAGTGAGAGGTTCTACATGATGTTTAGTATGATGATATATACCTGGTTACAAACTGTTTATGACAAGTGGAAAAGCCAATAAAAGATTAATGCAGATTTAAATAGATTTTTCTTCTTTACTTGAGTTTCTGTTAATTTATGCATATATAACTCAATACCTGTATATTTGAAAGAGATGCTACTTTATTATTTGTAATGAAGAAAGATGGCTGTTGAATATGTAAGTGAAATTGTAATGCTCATGTTGGAGCTCCTGTTTAAAGGGGGTTTTCAGTTCATTGAGGTTTTTCTTTTATTTTCTTTCTTTCTTTTTTTTTTTTTTTTGAGATGAAGTCTTGCTCTGTTGCCCAGGCTGGAGTGCAGTGGTGTGATCTTGGCTCACTGCAACCTCCACTTCCCAGGTTCAAGCGATTCTCCTGTCTCAGCCTCCCGAGTAGCTGGGACCACAGGCGTGCACCACCATGTCTGACTAATTTCTGTAATTTTAGTAGATGAGGGGTTTCACCATGTTGGCCAAGCTGGTCTCAGACTCCTAACCTCAAGTGATCCACCGGCCTCGGCCTCCCAAAGTGCTGGGATTACAGGTGTGAGCCATGGCACCCAGCCGACATTTTTCATTGGAATTTTTATTTGGTGCAAACTTTGCCAGCTGAACCTCAGTTTAATTTAGCAACGTTTACAGGTTAAACGATAAGTCACCCTCTTGAACTCATAATAAATTAACATGTATTTCCTTGTAATTTCAACTTTTTTTCTTTGATTTATCATAAAGTATACACCTGACAGTAATCATTTTTCTTTAGATTTTTTTTTAGCTGAAAGTTTTATTTACAGTCTTTAAATTATTTTATTAAAAATCTTTTGGGGACCGGGATTGTGTCTTGAAGGCTTCTTTTGCATTACCCATAGTGACTAGCACATATTATACACTTAGTAAGGGCTTGAGAAATTCTTGAGTTTGAATCTTTTTCCTTCTTTCTTTTTTTCCTTCATCCCTCCCTCCCTTCTCCCCGTCTTCTTCTCTTCCTTCCTCCTTTATACTTTCTGCCTTCTTTCCTTCCTTCAGTAAGCATCAATTAGTTGAGTACCTACTATACTCTGGGCTCCTTACAGGGAATTAGTATACAAAGATGAATATGATATAGATTTTAGGCTAAATAAAGGTTGAGGCATAGCAATATGGATGCTGTGGTGAGACCAGAACTGAAGCTCTCTCGGCCCTTGAGTGCTTGTTATGGTATCACTTTGTGAAGACAAAATAAGAGAATTCAATGAGAAGACACCCCGGACACTGCCTACCATGGACACTACCTCTCTACGGTTAACTGAATAAAGCCATGTGGGGAAACTGGTCTGTAAACTCTAAAGTACTGTGCAAATATATTATTACTGTAAATGATGTACATGTCAATCCACATCTCCACCAAATTATGAGTGGCGACATTAACTTATTGATCTTTGTTTCTTTAGTACATTATAGGCATACATAATAAACAATATATGTATGTGAGTAAAATATTGAAGGTTCACTTTTTAGGATTATAGTCATCATTACCAGTACATCAACTTGTACCTGGTTTTATTTGTTAGGCTACTGATATAAGAAACCCAAGTTTATTCTTCATTTGTGAGTGCTCTGATGACCCTGGCATGCCCAGTGGAGCTACCTGTGTGGGTTGAACTGGAGCTCCTTTGCTCTTCACTTGAACCCTAGGACAGAGTTAGGGAAAACTGGCTAAAGCAAAAACAAACCCAAACCCAACTAAACACAAATCCAGTAGAAATCCATTGTGGTTGAGTAAATTTGGTCAGAGATTATGAAGACTTAGACCACTTGAGTCTACCTAAAACAAACTTCTGACTTACTAGTTTTTTTTATATAACATCAAGCTCAGTTGTATTTATACAAAAAATATAGCAATAGAAGGAAAAAGCTTCCTTTGTTTTGAATTCCTCAAAGCTTTACAGGTTCTTCCTAAGGTTCCCATTTTGTGTCACTTGAGTAGATTATTTTTTGCTCACATGAACTGTGGATAGACACTGTGATGGAGGCTTTACACACAAAATCTTCTTTTGATCCTGTACAAAAGCGTGTGAGGTTGGTAATATTATTATCATCATCACCATTTTGATGAAGAAACTGAGAAAATGAGGCTGGCCCAGGGTTATACAACACTTAGGCCATATAACCAGCATGGCAGTCTCTGGCTCTAAAACCTGTATTCTATACTATGATTATTTTAATACATGCTTTTTTGTTTAGTTTTCTTATATTATCATTTCAAAGGATTCTTAAAAAACTCTATCACAACTTTTTATTTTGAAAATTTCCAAACATACTGAAAAATTCAAGGTATATTATAATGAATATCCATGTACCCTCCAAATAGTTGAAGCAGTTATTAACATTTTGCCACATTGTTCTCTTTCTGTTTATACCCACATACACACATTTTTCCCTGAACCATTTGAATGGTTGTGAGTTGAGGAGTTGAGGATGACACGTCATCCTTTATATTTCAGTGTGCATCCCCCAGGAGGAAAAATGTTCTTTCTTCTAACTGGTAATACCATTATCCTTCCCCCTGAAAGTGACAGTAATTCCATATGGTCATATATCCTGTCCAATCCAAATCTCCAAATTTTCTTTAAAATATCTTTTTGTGACTGTGACACACGTGTCTGTGACTATGTTCTCCCTTAGATTTGACCCTCTGAGGACTTTGGAGGACTCAAGGTCTCCACGCTTAGAGCCGCATCATGGCCAATTAGAGGGACTATAGATTCCATCTCTGGTTTTACAAATTTTAGTCCAAAGGCCTTCTCCTTTTCTTCTCCTCCTTTTCCTCCTCTTTGTCCTCTTTCATTTCTTTTTGGCTTCAGTCTACTTAATTTTTGATAGCATCTAAAATATCAAACAAAACTTATTCATTAAATAATACTTGAGATACTTTTTTATGCCTGTACTTTAAAAAAATGTTACTTTCAGGCCAGGCGCGGTGGCTCACACCTGTAATCCCAGCATTTTGAGAGGCCGAGGCGGGTGGATCACCTGAGGTCGGGAGTTCCAGACCAGCCTGGGCAGCATGGTGAAACCCCATCTCTACTAAAAATACAAAAATTAGCTGGGTCTGGTGGCAGGGGCCTGTAATCTCAGCTACTCAGGAAGCTGGGGCAGGAGAATCGCTTGAACCCGGGAGGCGGAGATTGCGGTGAGCGGAGATCGTGCCATTGCATGCCAGCCTGGGCAACAGAGCAAGACTCCGTCCCCCGCACCCCCCAAAAATTGCTTTCATTATAATAGCCATACATTCTAATTAAAGAACATTTAGAAAACCCATAAATTAGAAAGAACTATTTAAAATCTATTCCATTCCCCCACCTAATCGCTCATGCACTTTCTTCCAGGCTTTTTTCCTATACCCAAAATACTTAAGAAACAATTAGGATAATATACACATATAATTTTGCACTCTCCTTTTTCTTACAAAATTTTGTAACAAGCATATTTACTGCACAATAGTGTGGGCTTTGGAGTCCAAATCCTGATTTTGCTACCTATGAGTTATGTGACACTGGGTCACCATATAACTCGTCACCAAAATGAGAACACACAGGAGAGTGAAAGGGGGCCCTATCGGTAATGAATCCAAGATGTCAGGCATAAAGTGAGACTGTTCCAGAACTTATGGTCACCCACTTTGGCAAAATTGCAGACCTTTGAGGTTCAGTTTCTGCAACTCAAAAAAGATTCTTGTGACACTCAAATGAAATAAAAGAGCACATAGCCCAGTGAGTGTGCAATAGACATTAGCTATTATTATGGTCTTTGTAGACATCACTTTATACGGTGGCATGATACCCCACTGGAAGATGCTTCCCAGTTCATGTCATATAAAGGGGCATCTTTTTTACAGTCTTCTAGTACTTCTCCCTCTACTCTTCACTGGTAGACTGAGCCATGGACCTTGCTCTGCATGAGTCCTCCCTGAGATTCTTGTGATATCTTTACTTGTAATAGGGTTACCCTTGGCTTATGCCCATTTCACAGAGTGTGAATACTGAGGCTTCAAGGTCATAACTTTAGAAAGTGATGGAGTAGGCAGGCAAATCTGCTGTCTTTATCTCTACGCTTATCACAATTTCTATCTAATGAAAAACACTCATAGGCCGGGCACTGTGGCTCACGCCTGTAATCGTAGCACTTTGGGAGGCTGAGGCAGGCGGATCACTTGAGGTCAGGAGTTCAAGACCTGTCTGGCCAACATGGTGAAACCCTGTCTCTACTAAAAATATAAACATTAGCCTGGCATGGTGACGGGCACCTGTGGTCCCATCTACTTGGTCGAGGTCGAGGCAGGAGAATCACTTGAGCCTGGGAGGTGGAGGTTGCTGTGAGCTGAGATCACACCACTGCAGTCCCACCAGGGCAACAGACTCCATGAACAACTCCTTTCAGAAACAGGGTACAAGAATTACTACCTCTAACAGCTGATGTAAATAAGGCAAAAGCATAATAGGGTGAGACGGATTGGCATTTCCCAATTACCTACTCCTTCTCCTAAAGAAATCAATGTCAGAGCTCTAAGCATGGAACCCATGCTCACCACCTCTGAGATTAGCCTTTCACACTCCTCATCCCCCTACTCTATAGCTCCAACAGAACTTGGAGAGTGGGGGCCCATTAGCTGCTGCTGGGCCCCTCCCACCAGTGTGAGTTGTCTTTAAGACTTCTTTCCACTTTGGTTAAGGATGTGTGGTTTGGATGGTATATGTAATATCTACACACACATATATTAATATATAGTGTTAATTTTTTTCTTTTGATAAAATATAAGATCTCAGAGGGCAGAGATAGCCTTGCAACCAGCATTTTATCACCATTGCCTAAGAGAGGACATGACACTGGGTATCCTCAATAAATATTTGTCAGATAATGAATGTATTCCTGAAAAAAGGAAAAAAGGGAACTATATCTGAGGGTGTATACCTTTACTAGATCTTCTAGCTGGTCTGGTCATGTTCATGGTGACCATGATGCTTTTAATCAGTGAATATTGTTTTGAAAATAAAACAGGATTCAGTGTCCTCTTTTCCCATTGGGATAAACTGTCATCACAATGCCATTCCAGATACAAATGCCATTCCAAACACAGGACATGATGCATAACCAATACTAACACATGCCATTTGAAGCTTTAACAAGGCAGTCCTCCTTCAAATTTATAACAGTCTATGTTTAAAAACCTGACAAAACCAAAATGTGTTCTCCATAAATTATAGTGGCACCATTCCTGCCGCCGAAGTGAAGGTTGTGTCAGCATTTCCATTATTCTGTGGATCGCTGTGTTTCAGGGCTTTAGTTCTTGGCTATAAAAATGCACCTTGGGTTTAAAACTGGCAAGGAACACCTCAGCCTTGGAACAAATTTGCTTCACCAAATTTTGAGAGCGAAACCAATTTGTTTATTTCCCCCTTTGTCAATGACTTTAGTGAAGAGAAACATCCATGAATTTCATTTCCAATTTCATTTTTTAAAAGCTGGATCATTTCAGATTTTTACTGAACAATGGTAAAGTATTGTTTTTGGTATTAGGAGAAGAAAATAAAATTTGTAAGCCTTGTTTTTAAAGAACTACATTGTTCTAAAACCAGCCACCCCCCCTCCCCATTCTGATTTCATTAAGAAGGGTTAACAATGGTTTTATTTTGACATGGGCAAATCAGATGGCTACGGTTGGTGGTGAAATTTGATTATGTGATTAGGTTAATAACCTCTCAACAACAGATCTTATTCTGTAGCTACTTGTTAGGTATAATTTCCCATTGGCTTCCTGGAGAAATCATTTAGTGTAACTATTCATACACTTAATTAAATTTCTTTAGTTTCATTTAAGCATGTATTTATTTGTGGTCCCTTGGGCAAGTAACATTTTTCAATATGGTTCTTGATAGTGTTAAAGAATTTCAGTTTTTAGAAAGGGAGCTGCAACTAGTAATTTAGTGCAATAAACCATTTAAATGGCATTAAAGTTTTGATCTTCATTCCTCTAAACCAGGGTTTCCTCCAAAATCAGAAGTTACTTATGTCAAGTTTTATTGATTTTTCTTGAATTTCATCTGTAGATGCATGTGTATACTTCTGCCTTAATGACATTGTTTGGTTTTCAACAAGCACCTGTGCTATCCAATTACAAGGCGTGGAGGGAAAGGACATAGCTCACCCCCGTGGTAGAGAGGACTTCCCAGAGGAGGCAATGCCTGGGCAGAATCTCATAGCATAGGTAGGAGTTAGCTAGGCTTGGAAGGGAAAAATGCATTATAAGTGAGGAAGACAAGAGATATTCTTAAATAAAAGGTCAAAAAGTGTCATGAGATCATTTATTTTCTAGGTTTAAGCAAGATACAATTCCGGGGATACGTAAGGGATATGCAAATTAATGGCTTACTGTGAAGCCATTAGAATTAATACTTTTATTTTACTTAATCAGGGATTCTGTGCCGCTGAGATCATTACGGAAGCAACAGTAGCAGGTGGCCTGGCCATACAGGGATTCCTCACTCGCAGCAGAGAATGTTGCTGCCACTCAAAGTCACCAGGGGCTGAAGAGCTCCTGTGGAGACCCACATCATCTAACAACACACATGCTCAAAACAGGGAAATGTGCATTTTCAGGAGAGGAAGAGACAAACCTTTTGTTTAGCTAATTGGCATGACAGAGTGTGACATACACGTGCTCCTGGAAGAACGGTGTCGGGTGTCTGCACTCAAAATCTTGAGCACAGGCAACTGGATGAAGGGCTCTGTGGCACTGATTTTCATTGTGTGTGTGTTAATATTTATATTTGTAATTAAATAAATAATTGAAATTATGCTGAATTGAAAAAAGATTGCGAGATTTAACGGGACTGTGTGTGTGTATGTGTGTGTGTGTGTGTGTGATTATTATTAAAGAAAAGGTCTTAAGGTGATTAAACTGTTCAGAGAAGGATAAATATAGTGTCCCCAGCCCCACCCTCCAAAGTGTAATTCTTGAGCAGTTTCTCATGCCAAGTTCCGGATGGCTAAATAATAAGAAATAGTAGTTAATTGCCACCTGGGACAGGGAGAGGGAGTGGGAACTAAGGCAACAGATGTAAAAAGTTAAGCAGGTGCCCTGCACATGGAGAGGGAGTCAATGTGCCTAATGTTCTATCTGACCAGGACTGATGTGGGCGGAGGGCCTGGGGCTGTGGCTGCCACTCCCCGGGTGAGAGGTGAGGGGCCTGAGAACAGGAGCCAGCTGCTTTCACTTGCTCCCTGCCTCACTATCCCAGAGTGGCCAAGCCCACTTCTTGAAATAACCAGCTGCCAGGGCCCCTGGGACGGTGGGAGGAGGGAGAGGCTTCCTGTCCGAGTGTGAGGAACTGAGCCACCGACCTGACCACTAGGAGGCAGGATCACATTACCTAACCCACTGGCAGGCTCACCCAGGGGCCTGAACGCCTTTGAAAAGAATCTGCTTGCTCCGGGTCCAGAGTAACCCAGCCCTGGTTCATCAAGAACAATAAAGAGGAGTTTGCCTTTGAATTCTGGCTCTGACGCTTCCTATCTTTGGGACCGCAGGGAAGTCACTAACCTTTGCAAGGCTCAGTTACATCATCTGTAAAATGGAGGCAGTGATGTCTGCCCCTCAGGATGGTTGTGAGGATTAGAAATGGCATATAATGGGTCCTTGGTAAGTAACAGCTATTATGTGTAAAAAGGGTGCTCATGAAACTTGTCCCCACAAACATGCCTAAATCCTCCCTACCCACATACCACTTAGGCAGATACAATTCAGTTTGGGCAGCTCAAGAGTAACAGGGTTGGAAACTTGAGCCCTTGGTACGAAGCCCCCAGCTGCTCCCTTTGGAACATGCTGAAAGGGATGGAGAAAGCTGCAGGGGCTCCATATGCCAACTGCCCTGGCAGGACCCTGCCTGAAGAGTCACAATCTCTGTCCTGCTTTGGGAAACAGAATCGTGTGTCCTTAATCCTCCTTATGGGAAAAGGCTGGGCAATGGAGTCCAGACAAGAACGCCAGAGCTTGGACTCTACTGCGTCAGTGAATGACCATGTGCCCCTCAGGGGTGGAGTTGGGGGCTGAAGAGGCATTTGAAGAAAAAGACCCAGTGTGTGTAGGTGGCCCCTTGCAGGTCAGCCACCTGAGGCCTGTCTACCCGGCTACTCCCTTGTCTTACAAGTGTTAGAGCCAGAAGAGACCTCGGGCTCAGTGGTGCCCACAGATGGGTTTTATTTGACCTGTTTCCCACACTTTCTGGCAGCTCAGCCTCTGGATAAGGATTCAGAAGACAGCTTCTGCCTTACGTTGCCTTTCAAAACTATGACTTACTCTCATTGACGCAAACTGATTTGCATCCAAAACCCTAGCTGTAAGGAAATGATAAATGTGGTATTTGATGTTGTGGTCTCTGAAGGACAAAAGGCCTCCCAGAAAAAGAGGCGGGTGGGAAATGTGGGAGCTAGCACCCCCATATCCTCCACAGGTGCCAACATGGAAGGAATCCAGAGCTTTCACAGGGAAGTCCGGCTTTTCTGGGCAACTTTGAAGACCTAATAGCAGTGGGCTGTCACTCTCATATCAGCAGCCTGCTGGTGCGAAGTGGTGGCTGCGCCCAGCTGGGCTTTTGCTCTCCCGTTCTCCCCAAGCACTACCAGCCTGGGCCCTGATGGCCATGGAGTTTGCAACCCCCACCTTAGAGACTGGACCCCTCTTCGGGAGACGGCTTGGTTTAGCCTTTTACCTTATGGATAAAGAAAGTAGGGCCCGGCAAGAGGACTTCCTCTGGGTTCTGTGGCCCTTGGTTGCCACTGTGGAGGCTGGAGCTCATCCTCCCGATTCTCCAGTGCCCCCTGTTTTCACCACATTGTTCTGCCTCCACTTGGTATTGCATAAACCGTGGCCTGAGTGGGGGACACGAATAGTGGAATCCCATGGATGCACTTTCTATAGCAAGCTTGGCAGGGCTCACCTTTGGGATGGCCACACAGTATCCAGTTGGTGGTCCTGAGTTTTCAAACAACAGTTAAATTATGTTCTTTATTCTCTCTTTTAAAAGGCAAGGAAGAGTGTAACATATTTCCCACAAAACGATTAACATTTAATCAAAAGTTTTAATGTTATCAGGAAGATTAGGCTCTCCAGAATGATTCATTCCCAGAGGGTTTCAGATGGCCACAGTTTCAGTAAAATTGCTCTCATCTGGAGAGCACCTTTTGCTTACCCAAAGCATTTTCACGTGTGGCGATGCATTGCAATCTTTAACCTTTTTTTTAATTTTAATGTTTAAATCATGTAATCCTCCTTTAAATGAAATCTTACTTGAAACCTCAATATATAATGGAGATACAAACAGAACAGTTCTGGGTGAAGCTGGGCTGGGAGACTCTGAATCCCACCCATGGACTCCCTCACTTCACCCACCCTGGAGGCGCCGCCACCCAGCCTAGGGCTGGGCTTCTCCACGCCTGCTGTCTCCCAGCCACAGAATCACCTGGGGATGTGGGATAGTGTGCAGATTCCACTGCCTCATATTGCCCTGTTGATTCCAATCTCGGAGTTGAGGCCTGGGCATCTGCATTTGAACAAGCCCACACAAGGTGGTTTTTATGCATTCTGAAGCTTGAGAAACTCCATCCCAGGCTTCCAGGGAGCATCGTTTGCAAATGCATTCCTTCTGTTTTGACATAAATTGAGTAGGTATTATCCTGATTTTACAGCTGACACTATGTTTGCCCAAGGTTGCACATTTCACTGGTGGGGACAGAAGCTAAACCCAGGGCCCCTCAATATGGTGTAGCCCCGCATTCTTCTCATCAGAACATGCAGCAGGAATGGACAGAATTAGGGTAAGCACCTGAGGCCATGTGAGCCCAGGCCCACATTCTATTGAAGGTGGTTTCGGAGGCCACCAGATTGTCTCTAGCCCTTTCCCTATCTTTCTCAGAGAAAGGAGAAAGGTGTCACACAATGGATGGAGTATGCCAGGCGCATGGGTCTGAATTCCAATCCTCGCCTTCCATTTCCCAGTCATGAGCCTCAGTTATAAAGATTAGAAAGCATACAGTTGGCTCTCTGTATCTGTACATTGCAGATCCATGGGTTCAACTACCTGCTGATGAAAAATATTCAGAAAAAAAGAACAAATAATAATACAACAACAAAAATTAACACAAATTTTAAAAACAATGTAGCAGCTATTTACATAGTATTTACATTGTATTAGGTATTATTAGAAATCTAGAGTTTTTTTTGTTTTGTTTTTTATTTTTTGAGACGGAGTTTTGCTCTTGTTGCCCAGGCTGGAGTGCAATGGCGCGATCTTGGCTCACCGAAACCTCCGCCTCCCGGGTTCAAGCGATTCTCCTGCCTCAGCCTCCCGAATAGCTGGGATTAAAGGCATGTGCCACCATGCCTGGCTAATTCTGTATTTTTAGTAGAGACGGGGATTCTCCATGTTGGTCAGCCTGGTCTCGAACTCCCAACCTCAGATGATCCGCCCACCTCAGCCTCCCAAAGTGCTGGGATTACAGGCATGAGCCACTGTGCCCGACCCAGAGATGATTTAATATGTGGGAGGAAGCATGTAAGTTACATGCAAATACTATACCATTTGATATTGGGGACTTGAGCATCTACCTCTTGGTATCCCTGGGGTTCTTGAACCAATCCCCTGGGGATACAGAGGACTGAACATGTAAATGGCCTAGCAGGTGCCTCACCTCAAGTGCTTAATAAATTGGGAGCTGTTATTGCTCTTACTCTTAAAGTGTGGCCTCAAGCAAAGAGGGGCCCTGTGTAGATGACCGTCCTCTTGTACCTCTCTGGGTCGGATCCCTGGTAAGCAGACTGTGTCCTCCCCAGCAGCAAGGCCCACAGCCAGAAACTACGGTTGTCCTGGTCCGGAGCATAGATTGTTCAGAGAAAGAGCTATTCCATGAAGCAAAGGGGGATTCGTTCTCCTCTGTGGCTTGGCCTCTGCCTGCGGGGAGACCTGTGTTTTGTAAATGGCTCATGTCCCTCGCAGCATCACCCTCCTTCCCCAGCCACTGCCACCTTTTCATATGGATCATCAAGAGTTGGAAGGGGGCCTGGGGATCCCAGGCCTGGTTCTAGGCTGCTTGTATCCTTCAGCTAATCCCCCCAGTGGGACCGTGGCCCAGGAGAGCGGCTAGTGGGCCTCAGCACCTGTCCCAGGGTCCTGAACCAGGATGACAGGCTCTGTAAGTGAGCCTCCTTCCAGCTCCCAGCAGCCTCCTGGCGGGTCCTCAACGCCCACCACCCTATGCCCTACAGCTGCATCTCCATGCTCTGATGGGTGCAGTAGCCTTCCTATGTACTGGTGTCCCTGAGTGGGAGCAATCCAGGGTAGCCTTCCAAGGCTGCTTCTCGTGGCCGTGACCCAGGGGAGGGGAGGATCTGCATCCCAGGCCCACAGAGGGGCATGGACGATACTGGTGCTCAGAGTGGGCCACTCCCAGATTGAAGAGAGACAGCATTTGGGGCAGTGTGAGCCTGAAAGAAAAATTGCCTCTTGGGGAAGGAAGGCAATTGAGCCACAACTCAGAAAGGATGTGCAGAAAGGAGGGGAGGAATAAGAACGAGGACCCCAAGCATCCCCTCGTCCACCGTGCTGGCCCGGGGTCATCTCTGCAGCAGGAAGCTGACTGGTAGTTCCTCACTCCCCACATGGAGGAGTCACACTGGTCAGCGTTTCCAAGTCACCTCTCCAGACCCGCAGCCCTTCATGTAGCCTCTACTTCCTTCATCAAATCTCTGTGCCCTGAACGCCATCTTCCTTTTCACAGAGAGCTCAGCCCACCCACTGGACTCCAAGCCTCTGGCCTCTGTGGTGAACCCCAGGGAGGTGAAGCCCTCTCTCCTCCCTGCTCCTAGAGCCTGGGACCCTCCCAACGTGTTTCATACCTCTCTTGTGTGTGTGTCTGTTTATCACCCCTGATTGAACTTCTTGCCATATTATTTTGGTATTTCTTGTGTCTACTACAGAATTTGGCACACAGTAGGAGCTTAATAAATGTTTGATGAGAGGCTAAAAATACATGGAAAAATATTCCACATCACTAATCATCAGAGAAATGCAAATCAAAACCACAACAACCTTTCATCTCACACCAGTCAGAATGGACATTATTAAAAAGTCAAAAGACAACAGATGCTAGCCAGGCAGTGGAGGAAAGGGAACGCTCATGCATACACTGTTGGTGGGAATGTAAATCAGTTCAGCCACTGTGGAAAGTAGTTTGGAGATTACTCAAATAACTTAAAACAGAACTATCATTTGACCCAGCAATCCCATTACTGGGGATATAGCCAAAAGAAAACAAATCCTTCTACCAAAAAGACATGTACTCACATGTTCATTGCAACATTATTCGCAATAGCAAAGATGTGGAATCAACCTAGGTGCCCATCAATGGTGGATTGAATAAAGAAAATGTGGTACATATACACCATGGAATACTATTCAGCAGTAAAAAAGAATGAAATCATGTCCTGTGCAGCAATGCGGAAGCACCTGGAGGCCCATTGTCCTAAGCAAGTTAACACAAGAACAGAAAACTAAATACCATGTGTTCTCACTTATAAGGGGGAGTGAAAATTGAGTACTCATGGACATAAAGATGCAACAACAGACATTGGGACTATTAGAGGGAGGAGGGAGAAAGGGAGGCAAGGATCGAACAATGAACTGTTTGTTGGGTACCATGCTCAGTACGTGGATGATGGGATCATTCATACTCCAAACCTCAGCATCACACAATATACCCAGGTAACAAACATACACATGTGTACATTGAATCTAAAATAAAGGTTGAAAAACAAAATGTTTAATGGATAGATAAAAACATTTTACATGGAGCATTCAGAATCTGTGTCACATACAAGGATTGTATTCAGAGGTAAATAGGAATGGCCCTGCTGCCACCAACATCCCCCAGCACATTCAGGACAGAAATAAATGCATAGATACGGACGGGAGCAAGTGCTAGGACAGCAAACAACAGGAGGTTATGAGTCAGGAAGAGGAACTCTGTTGGCAATTTGTGGTTCAGGGGGACCACTGGGAAGACCTGAAGGGCCGGGTGGGGAAGGAAGCTGAAGAAAGGGCATGTGAGGGGGCCCAGGGGGCAAGAGCTGGATGGCCTGAAGGAACTAAAGGAGGAGAGATGTAGCTGTAGCCACATGAACAAGAGAAGGAGGCCTGGAAGGGCCAGGAAGGACAAAGAGGCCATGTCATTAGGGCCTTTTAGATTCTGGCGCAATCTCGGCTCACTGCAACCTCCACCTCCTGGGTTCAAGTGGTTCTCCTGCCTCAGCCTCCCGAGTAGCTGGGGTTACAGGCACCCACCACCACACCCAGCTAATCTTTTTGTATTTTTAGTAGAGATGGGGTTTCACTATGTTGGCCAGACTGGTCTTGAACTTCTGACCTTGTGATCGACCAGCCTTGGGTTCCCAAAGTGCTGGGATTACAGGCGTGAGCCACCACGCCCGGCCCCTGGCATATTATTAATAGCATCCGATTCACCCTCAGAAAGGTCTCAGTTTGGAGGACAGATTATAAGGTTGCCCTGCTCATAGGCCATGTGAAGACATGGATACAGTTGTCCCTTGGTATCCTTGGAGGATTGATTCTGGGACTGCCAGAGGATACCAAAATCTGTGGATGCTCAAGTCCCTGATATGAATGGCATCGTATTTGGATATAACCTGTATACATCTCCCTGTATACTTTCAATCATCTCTAGGTTACTTGTAATACCTAACGCAATGTAAAGGCTGTGTAAGTGTTGTCATATTGTTTAGGGAATGATGATGACAAGGGAGAAAACTCTGTACAGGCTCAGTACAAAAGCATTTTTTTTTCCCTGAATATTTTGATCTGTGGTTGGTTGACTCCACAGCTGCAGACCCCACAGAACAGATGAAGAACCTGTGGATATGGAAGGGTGACTGCACACATATGCTAAGCATAATGGAAAGCTAGTGAAGGGTTTTATGCAGGGGAACAATGTGACATTCATTGAATGAATGAGGATTGGAAGAACCCTTTGAATAAAAAAACAACAACAACAACAACAACAACAACAAAAAACATAGACCGAGGATGAGAGAAAGGAAAACCCCGAGGAAGAGGAGTGCTAGTTCCTAGTTGGGAAGAGCTGGAGTCGGGGGGCGGAGCATCTTGGAAGTCACTGCACGCTGAGTGCACCATGTCTGGAACAGAGCTGGGGGCAAGTGTTAGGGTGATGTTGCCAGATGCCTTCTTGAAACGAATAACTAAATAAATTCCAAAAGAGAATGGAGTGAGGCATTCTAAAACTGAATGGGAAGTAGAAGCAATCAGGTCTTACATTTTATTTGGATTTGTGAATAAAAGCCGACTTCAAGTTAACTTCACTTACTGAATGCCTCCTCTAGGCTAGGTGCTACAAGAAAGAGAAGCAAGCACCAACTCAGGACCTGATGCAATAAGTATAGAGATGGAAATGATGTCTATCAATATATACATGTTATCACCTAATATAACCATATAATGATATATAGTATCATTATAGAAAAATATTTATCTATAAAGCTACGTATTGAATATTATGCACACAATTACTGTATATGCTAGTGTATATATATATTATAAATGGAAAAATTATTTCAGTGTATGAGAAAATGAAATAGAAATAAGAGGGCCAGGCCAGGCGTGGTAACTCACGTCTGTAATCCCAGCACTTTGGGAGGCCAAGGCAGGCGGATCACGAGGTCAAGAGATTGAGAGTGTGCTGGCCAACATGGTGAAACTCCTACTAAATATACAAAAACTGGCTAGGCTTGGTGGCATGAGCCTGTAGTCCCAACTACTTGGGAGGCTGAGGCAGGAGAATTGCTTGAACCCAGGAGGTGGAGGTTGCAGTGAGCCGAGATAGCACCACTGCACTCCAGTCTGGCAACAGAGCAAGACTCTGTCTCAAAAAAAAAAAAAAGAAAGAAAAGAAAAGAAAAGAAAAAAAGAAATAAGAGGGCCAAAGGAGAGATTGGAAGGCCAGTCCCATCTGATGCCTGGTGTAGACAATGAGTGTGGCAGGAGTGGACAGAAGATCCATTCTCTGAGATGGGAGGTCAGGAGAGTGATATTGAGGCCATGGGATAAAGGGCTGATCCCGAAGGAAGGGGATTGAGGAGAGTGCATGGATTTCTAAGGATAGAAATGGTGTGATTAAAAGCTACAAGGTGGACCACCTAAGGTCAAAAGTTCGAGACCAGCCTGGCCAACACGGCAAAACCCCGTCTCTACCAAAAATACAAAAATTAGCTGGGTGTGGTGGTGTGCACCTGTAATCCCAGTTACTTGGGAGGCTGAGGAAGCAGAACGGCTTGAACCCGAGAGGCAGAGGTTACAGCGAGCCAAGATTGTGCCACTGTGCTCCAGCTTGGAAGACAGAGCAAGACTGCGTCTCAAAAAAACAGCTCCAAGGGTGCGAAATATCACAGGTTTAGCCTGAATGTATTGAGCACTTACTATACTCCAGGATTGTTCTAAGTGCTTTTTAAATATTTATCTGTATGTTCTCTATATTCTCACAACAACTGTATAACATAGGCACATTTAATTCTCATTTTATAGGAGAGGGAACTTGGGCAGTGAGAAATTATCTGGCTGAGTTCACACAGTGAGGAAAGGACAGAAGCAGAATTCAAACCCAGATGGCCCTCTGCAGAGCCCATGTTCTCAGCAAAGACATCCTCTTGTACTCTGCAGAGCGTTCGGCAAACAGGGAGTGGTCATTTTAGCTGGGCCATGTGGAGTCATTGCGTGGGGACAGGGTGACTAAAGAACAGAGCAAGGGCTTTGCAGTCAAATGGCCTAAGTGTGCATTCCCTCTGACAGTGAAATCTCCTGAGCCTCAGTGTGCTCAGTGTAAATACGGGAATAATGGTACCCCACACACAGGGATACTGCGAAGATTCACCAAATAATGTCTACAAAATGATGTTCATTAAACCATAGCTGGAAAGCTCCACGTTGTAAGCACTGAGGATTTTTTTTTTTTTAATTGAGACAGGGGTCTCACTCTGTCACCCAGGCTGGAGTGAAGTGGCATGATCTTGACTCACTGCAGCCTCTGCCTCCTGGGCTCAAGCCATCCTCCTACCTCAGCCTCCAGAGTAGCAGGGGTCACAGGCGTGTGCCACCACAACCAGGTAATTTTTCATATTTTTGGTGGACATGGGGTTCCTTCATGTTGTCCAGGCTGGTCTCAAACTCCTGAGCTCAAGTGATCCGCTTGCCTTGGCCTCCCAAAGTGCTAGGATTATAGGTGTGAGCCACTGCACCCGGCACACTAAGGATTTTAAAGAGACGGCTATAAAACTGAGGCTGGTCATTTGGAAACTTGTCAGAGACTGTGCTAGGGCAGGAGGCAGGAGCAAGTGCAAGCTTGTCCCTGTCACTGTAAGTGAGGAGGACTCATGTGTTTTTCTGTTTTCCCTGCCTGGGATCCTTAACTCCGTTATGCTTCTTCAACCGGGCTCTTCCCAACAGAGTGACCCTGGCCCTGGCCTTGAACTGTCCTCTAGACTTATTTTCAGCCTTTCACTTCATAATCTGACAGTATTAAACTTCATGGTCTAAAAAGGACTTGTCAGGCATGTGGGTTTAGTTTGTGCGTGAGGATCAGGAAGGAGGAGGAGAGGGTTACTGTTTGATAATCCTCAAGAAAAAGCACCCGTTCTAAGTACAAAGTGGGAGCTGCCCGGCACATGCCAAGAGCTTCTAGAAAAGGCACTGGGGGTGCTCTGCAAACCCACCCTTCCTTCTCCCTCTCCCCTATTTCCTCCTAACCCCCACCTCCCTAACAGGATCCTCTAAGGTCTTGGGGGCAAGAGGCAGTGAGGAATAGCAGAATTTTCAAAAGGTCCAAGAGTTGGTGGAAGAGTCTACCTGTATGATTAGGTGACATTATTTGTTTATTTATTTATTTATGAAACAGGATCTTGCTGTGTCACCCAGGCTTAAGTGCAGTGGCAGGATCATGGCTCACTGCAGCCTCACCCTCCCCAGCTCAAGGAATCCTCTTGCTTCAGCCTCCCAAGTAGCTGAGACTTCAGGCACATGCCATCAGACCTCGCTAATTTTTAAATTTTTAAGTTTTTTATTTTAGTAGAGACAAGGTCTCACTATGTTGGCAAGGCTGGTCTCTAACTCCTGAGCGCAAGTGATCCTCCTGCCTCAGCCTCCCAAAGTGCTGGGATTACAGGGGTGAGCCACCATGACCAGGCAATTTTTGTTATGTTAAGTCTGTGAAAACATCTTCCTCTACCATTAAAACTAAAATTTTCAACTGATGTTTACAAGTTATTGCCCCAGCCCCACTCGTTTTTTTTATAAGCCTGGCAACCAAACCTTAGCCAGGTTAACTGACTTGCTAGTAACAACTCAACAGTCAAACCCCAGGTTGGTCTAACCCCAGAATCTAAGCTCATAACTGCTGCTCTGCTAAACTCCTTATAAGATGATATTTTGTTAGAGGTACAACTATTACCCATTGTTTAGAATGATTGTATTTTCTTTTAAGCAAATCAAAACGCTTTTTATTCTTGGTGATGGTGACGGTCACTCCGTGCAATGCTTGGAAAAGTCAAACTTGAAAACCTGGATCTGTTGCACCTCCTCTCTCTTTGCAGTTAGACAGGCATGAATTCAAATCCTGACTCACCAGCTCCTGGCAAGTCACTCAACCTCTTTGCTCCTCAGTCTTTTTATCTATTAAATGGGTATAATAATACCCACCTTGCTGGATGACAGGCAGGATTTAAGATAATGAATGCTGAGCACCTGGCATGTAGCAGGTTAAAAAGCAGCTGTTGTTATTATTAGCAGGGTCTAGATTGTGTCTGCAAAACGTCACTGGTGAAGCCCTCCTCTTTTTGACAGTGAAAGTTTCCACAGTTTGTTGTCACTGTTTTCCAGGCAGGCTGCCTGGGAGACTGGCCACACCACCAAGCTTCTCTATTATTGCATCTTCTTGCCTCCCTAGCACAGTTGGCTGCTTGAGCCGGCAGCGGGCAAGACCGTCATCTTCCACATTTGTCATCAGACTTGATGGATAGTATTCCCAAGTTAATGCCATAAATGCTGTTTGGAAATTACGAGTCCATGCTGCTGATGGTCTAGCCAGAAAAAAATAAAAAAAAATTAATTTATAATCATGCATATAAATTTCATAGATAGTGTTATTATCATTCAGGGGTTGAGTTATTGTGCATATGGGGAGTGGCTACTGGAACAGAAAACCATGTCACTATAATTCAGTGTAATTCCGATGACAATAGTTATATCTATCACTTTGTTATAAATCAATTGATATCCTGCGTTAAGTGAGGAGGCCTCGCCTCCCCAGCTGCATAGGGGGAGTGGCAGAGAGTCTTTGGAGCGTTGTTTAGGGTGTTGCTGGCCACGCTGACTCACGCTGATGGGAAGGCAGAAAACAGATGCTTTGGGAAATTCTTGCGTGGACTCCAAATGCCTTGGTCCACTGGACAATGTATCCCAATGTATTCCAATCTATAAAGCATTTAAAAAACTGGATGACATACCTATGTCTTTAAAGATAGGTCTTTTGCTTGCATTTTGTCTAGAAAGACTAAATGTTCAGAACTGGAATTATTTACTAATTGAAGACAGGATTCTGATTGAAACCGCATCAGTCCCAGAAGAGCCAGTAAGCATTTGAAGGCCTCTCTAAATGCCATGAATCAGGCAGTATATCTTTCCTGTTAATCTATATTGGTTCCCTCCCAAAGGCAATTGACCCTGGGGAAAGGTAAAACAGAAGAATCTGAGTACCACTGACCTAGCATGTAACTGGCTTTGAAAGTGCACTGCTGGGGAGAAGAATGTGGAAATATCACAGGGAGCAATAGCTTGCGGAGAAAAGACGATGGTTTGAAGTCAGTGGAAAGTAATTTTGCCAAGTGCAGAGTTATCTAGTTAACCTATTGTTCAATCTAATGAAAAAGCAGGGCTATTCTGGAGTGTGTTACAGTATGTAGTTTGTCAATTACCCAATCAGGGGGCATTGCTCATTCAGCCAGGATTGAGGGCAATACCCATACTATTTTATTACTATGAAGCCTCAACTTGGCATATTTTTATATAGACTATAGGGTGTTTAATAGCCATGCAAAACTAGGACTTTTTCATCCTTTCTGGCCTAAGTCCATTGTCAGTGGGCTACATTAGTTTTTGGCACTGCAATTAGGATGCTACAATATGCAGTTTTAAACTCATAAATATATGGGAAGGTAGAAGGTGTGGAGTTACGATGGTCCCTCAATTTAAAAAAAGGCAGGAACAGGAGATCAGTTTATAAGGAAAACAATCTGAGAGGCTAGGAGAGCTGTCTGCTAAAAATCTAGAAGGTGCCTTAGAGTCTGTGGGGGGAAAATCTCCATTTACAAGCTTCCATATGTACCCTAAAATCTCCTTCACCCCCATAGAATTCCAGCACTTAACAGAAATAAGAGTGCATTTGAAAAGCCTCTTAGGAAAAGCTCTGTTAAATCCATGTTTTTTTTTTTTTTTTTTTGAGACGGAGTCTCGCTCTGTCTCCCAGGCTGGAGTGCAGTGGCCCAATCTCGGCTCACTACAACCTCCGCCTCCCAGGTTCAGGCGATTCTCCTGCCTCAGCCTCCCGAGTAGCTGGGACTACAGGCGTCCGCCACCACTCCCAGCTAATTTTTGTATTTTTAGTAGAGACGGGGTTTCCCCCTTATTGGCCAGGCTGGTCTCGAACTCCTGACCTTGTGATCCGCCCTCCTCGGACTCCCAAAGTGCTGGGATTACAGGCTTGAGCCACCGTGCCCAGCAGTTAAATCCATGTTAACATAAAAGCAACTTAAAATCATCCTTGTTTTAAAATTTAATTTAAAATTTTATTTTTAATTTAGGAAGTTCGCACTAAGATTGGTCAACCATCCAGTTTACAATACCATTTCAGAGCATACTTAATGTATAACCGCTGTTAATCATTGGGAGTCCTACGAGCTGTTATTCATTTAAAAATCCATTTATTTTGATTCTTCTGGTTTGAAGAACATAGTACACATTTCCATAATAAAGTGATTCCCCTTTTGTGCCTGTGATAAGCTGTTCAGTGGTGTCAAATATTTTTTGACTTTGATAAAAATGTATTGAGGGTCAAGATCATCTCTTAATAGTTCACACTTCTATTTAATAACCTGCCTCAATGTCAAAAGACAACCCCATCCTCTCGCAGTTCCAGGAAGTATTATGCGCTGCCGTCCCATCTCCAGATGCACATCAGACATGTCCATGTTATTCCATATTCGGTCCATTCCAGAGAAAGGCTAAAGGAGACAGAGGGTACGGATCTTGTTAGGTGCAGCCTCTGACACTATCACTATCAATTGTCTTTTGCCGAGGCTGATCATCACCTCAATTATCTAGTGTCCAGCCTACCTGATAGGTTTTTGCAAACTATAACTCTTCTGTCGATGAGCATGGAATAATGACAACCAGGGCCAAATGAACAGAATACAAAAGAGATAAATCCAGAAGTAAAATACATAAGTCTATCTCCACATATAGACATACAATATGCTTTCAGTACCAAGTGATTCAACATAATGTATAGCTAGTGGTTTTTTTGCAGGCTTATTGAGATTATGCTAATATGCTAAGTAAATTAGATAGAGCTGTTGGGTTAAATGTTTTTCCCATTTTATCATTTCAATGGAAACAAACCCAATATTTAAAAATATTACCATATGTCAAATGAACATAAATAGATAGAATTTCCCCTCAAATCATTGCATTTGTAATTTATAGTAAAAACCATTTTAAAGTTAAATAGGGATATTTTGTTTAAGAGAAGATATATTTTTCTAAATGATTCCAATTGAAATTCAATTTCAAACTGCAATCATGAATCAAGGAGGAAGTAAAATACACTGGTAAAGTATGCTGGGGATCATAGCAGTATGTATTTTTAGCCATACATGGTTCTACACAACACGAGAAAATATATTTTAGTGCAATATTAATTGAAGTTTTGCTAGTGTGTGGTTCAGGAGGTTAATTAGAAAAGAATACATTACCAATATATTTATAGCATTTAAATAAATTAAAATTATGCTTCACACATCAATAACGCAGCTGTTAAATAATATTTTTATTCTATGTAAATCCCATCCATTCATCTCAGTTGTATAATAAATGACCATAATTACGGAGCTTCATTGGGAGGAAGGTCATTGGTAATCCTGTAATTCCTCATTGGTGTAAAGAGAGAAAACAGAACTGTTTGTGATGAATGTATTCAACCTTTGCACACTTTGGTACTTTGGACCATGCATTAAAATGCAGTCAGAAATTAAGTTCTTCACTTCCACAGCATTTTTAATCTGCAGTGTTGAATTTTTTTTTTTTGGTAACTAGGGCCTTCTTGAAGTGCTTCTTTTTGGTCTACACACACATGCGCACACACACACACACCCCAAATTCAGGCTGTCCTATGTCAAATAAATCCAATTTGAAGTCTTTTCTCTATAAATAATTTCCTTAATTTTCAGTACTTCTTTATGCTTCTAAGGGGAAACATGATCTTCGCCTTCCTCTCAAGCTGCAGCATTCTAAACGTGAACTCAGGTTCCTGGCCTCGTGTCTAGATGAGCTCTTCTCGCAGCAGATCTCTATTTTCAGGTCGCCAGGGAAGGCATTTGGTACATTTTTTCCCTTGAAGAATCTTTGGCTCTAACCTGGAAGATCTTTGGCTCTAACCAGGTTCCCATTCTCCTTTAATGCAAGGATGCAACCTGTTTTTCCTAGAGGGACTAAAGATACATAGAAGTGAATGTGAATGTTAAAAGTAATGGACCAGTGACAAATAAATTACAGAGAAGATAACAAATTAAGACATTAACAAAGATAGCTCTGGTTTAATTTCTCTGTAGACCCTGTGTCCTTCTAACCCTAGAGGCCGTGCATTTTCTGTTCTTTCTAGGAGCAGACAAGGCTTGGGCTTTGCATATGGAAATAAGAACAAATGACTCTTAATTCCTAATGAGAAAAATATCAAAGTGAGCAGTATTCCCTATGTGTGCTATAAGGGCTTATAATTGAAAGGTCTGCAGAAGAAAGGGTTCCAAGCAGAGGGAATTCCTTTTAATGAAGCTTGGATTTAGTCCCATTATTCTAATAAAGTGTAATCAATTGGTGCCGACAATCTGAAGGTCTAGTTCAACCTCTGATTAGATCTTGGTTGTTTTTAAGGCCACAGGCATGAGGAAGGGAAACACAAGTTAATAGGCTTTTGGGTCAGTGATCCACACTTCCTGAAGCGAGCTGGAGTTCGAAGGAGGGCAATTTGGAAGCTGTCTTAGCATAAATCTAAAGCAAGGCTCTGGCTGTCCAGGGGGAACCGGGCCCTCAGCATTCCCCAAGACATGCTTCGAGCCGATTCTACTCTTAATCCAATTTACTCAGCCGAATAAGTCCCACTGCTTCAGCTTGCCAACAAATTAAAATCCAGCTTCATAAAAACACCTTGAATTTGGAAGGTATTGGCTGGCCCACTAGACTTGAAACTTCATTTATTCTGGCTAACTTCTCAATTATCTTCCCAGCAGTGGAGATGTGTAAAAGTGCAAAAATCAATAGGGTTCTATTCCCATTCTATTGGAAAGGGAAAAATTAATGAGATAGGACACTCTCTTAATCAGAAATAAATGTTTTAATTCAGATAATGACATAGTTTTCCCTCGCTGAAGGATGACAAATGCTGGGCTGTGCCCCCAGCAGAAGCAGTTTCAATTTTATTGTAAATATAAAAGGTATTGATCGGTGAGATGTACAAACCCCATTGCTTACAAAAGCCATTCAGGGGGACTGGGAAAACTATTAAGCACTGGGTCAGAAATCAATAAACAACACTGAAATGTAGCAGAGGTCGCCCTAGGCATTGTGGCATCTTTGAAAGCCAAGTGGCAGGAATAGTGACAGAAATGTCTCTTGTGGAACAATGTTGGGGATGAAGAGGGTCAGATGTTTAATCTCTTCTGTGGTTTGACAGGTCCTGGGAACAGAACTAATGTAGTCTTTCACTGCTGGCTTTGATTTAAATACATGCTGATTCATCCCCTTGCTGACAACTGTATTTATTGGCTTTGGGGTGCCTAAATGTATTGGCAGGGAAGAAATCAGGGCATATTTCGGAAGACAGAGCAGTTGTGTTTATGCAAATGGGCCACACCTTGAGTCCCCTTCTCTTTTCAGGAAAACATAAACAGACACCAACACTTCTTTTCATCACGCCAATAGTTGGGAATACAAGTGTACCACACTGAACCTCCTATTAGAGCAATTACAAGGAAGATGATAAAGCATGAAATATTTTTTGTAACGGGTGACTCAGTGTAATATTTCTCCTTTTGGGGTTTTAATTTTAATACTTACTTTAAATTCAAATGTAGTAAGGGCTTCCTTTTCTCCAGTCCTTTATTAGGGGTTAGCATATTCAACAGTCTCTAGGCCACCCTCCTTTCATATGTGGTATTTGGGGGGCAAAGAGATTATAATCCATCATCATTTTTCCCAACCCATCCTCCATCCCCTAAGGTAGTTTTGAAACTAGATGATTAACCCAGATTAGAGACTTGCATTACAGTTTGAATGGAATTGGGTTGAAGCTTTAAATAACATGAAGATAGTCATTGAACTAAAACACAGCTTTTATTGCTGAAAATGCCAGACAAGAAATACCCAGAGTTGAGAGAAATTACATAAGGGAAGAGATTCTATGCATGTAGGTGGAATCCAATTTTTCTAATAAGACATTGATTTGAAAGGTTTAAAGCCGAGTATTGAAACTTTTAACAACATCATTTCTGAAGCAGAGACACAGCCTTCTCTCCCCCCAAAATGCCAGGAGCTGCGCCTTACGTTGCTGAAGACTGTTCCCCTCTTGACACGGGTATGATTATGAGATTGGTGAGGGTCAGGCTGCCCATCAGTAGGTGAAGTGTTCAGCTGCTGAGGATTTGAGTTTCATCTCACCTCAGATATTATGTCAGTTTCATGTCATTTTCATTCCTGAGAATGATTTGAGAGCGCTCCTTGTCCCCTGTTATTGCGGTCACTTGACCTCAGATGTAACTTCTGTCGAATACCATCATTTTAACAAAGTCGAGGAGTTGCACATCCCTAGCCAAAGCTGACCTTTCCAGCCTGCAGCTCCCCAGTTGGCTCTGACGGCAGATTTTACTGCCCCCTCCATTCCCAACAAATGAATGGTAAGGCCTCAATGAATCGGTTCACATTGGAAGTTACAGTTTTTCGTTGTCATGAGCATTTTAAAAATTTAATCCCCCTCCCCTCTTTGTATTTCATCTGTAGTACTGGTATTTTTCTTTTTGCATTTGGATGTTCAAACATGGGAAACTACTTTCTGCTTAAAAACAATATTCTGACCCCCTCAGATGGCAATTCTACCCATGTCACCTAAAACAGAGATGACACACCTTGATTTCCTGTCTGGAAGATGTGTTCCTTTTTCCCTCACAATCTGTTGCCTCCCTATCCTTGTCCCTTGTCCTTTTAGCATTTTAAAGTTATTCTTAAATTTACAACAAGAAGAAAAGTAATTGGGTCATCATGATTTTCAAAAGCCCTCAAACTAGAATACATGTCCTCATTTCTGGGTCCTGGGCTAGTTCTAAGGAATTGGTAGCCCCATAGTAAAAGGAAGTTTCTTTCCAACAGCTTGTATCATAGAAGAAGCTACTGGCTTAAGAAAGTGTAGGGAGCTTATCCCAGATCACATGGCAAGAGTGAGACACAGAACAGGGACCAGAACCTTTGCTTTCCAAGTTCTTTCCCTGCTATGGCCACACCCAACACCAGTGCCAAACTGTGCCTGAAGCTTAAAAGGTCTGCTCACTCTCACCATATTGCGTTAGCATATTAAGAGTGCCTAGTACAGTGCCTGGCATCTAGAACAGGACTGGCAAACTTTGTATGTAAAGGGGCCAGATCGTAAATATTTTAGATATTGCTGGCCACATATGGTCTCTGTCATACATTCTTGTGTGTATGTGTGTGGGTTCATAAAACCTTTAAATATGTAAAACCCATTCTTGGCTTCTGGGCTGTACAAAAACATGTTGTAGGTAAATTTGGCCACAGTTTTTTGACTGACTTATGAACTGGAAGGTGCCTAATGTTTGTTAGTTGATTGTAAGATGAATGTGGGGATTAACTGTTCATTTTAGGATCAGATAAAATGGTTTTAGTGAAAGCGCTTCCACCTAAAGGCACTTGACAAATGTTAGTAATTATCACCATCTGGGAGCTTAGCTCAATTGTAGAGTTATAGCATGGACCAAGGAACCACTGGTTCCATGTTTGAAAAGCACAGCCACCTGAGCCAATGTTACCTAAATCATAGTTTTCCATTTTCTTCATGAACCATATGGAATTACCGCTGTTGGATCATTTTTCATGTACAAGAATGGCCAACTCTGTGGTTCAACCTAATATAGTCTTCTCACATCACCCAAGCAAGTTAATATATGAATGTCAGGCTAACATATTCACTGCTTTGAATTAGGGAATGTAAGTGATTGTCTTCTTACCCAGGGACATGGCACAAAGAAGCCAAGTTCATTCCCTATGTCATGGGGTCAGCTAAGATCAGGACCTGAGGGCCTTGTCACTAGCTTGCCTTCTACACAAAAATAGAGTTTGGTGGCACCCTGGAGCACTCCATCACTCCCTTCCCACCCAGTTCAGGATGCCTTTCCAGCTCTGTCATCAATATCTAGCTTTGGTAGGTGTCTGTTGTGAGTTTGGATGCTGGGAGGTAGAGGCAGGAGTCTGGGAATGGAAATAAAATTGGTGACATGGGAGAAATCAGGACAGATTATGGCCACAGCTCCTTTGCACATGGCGGGTCTAGTGTTAATTTAATGATTTGACTTCTGGATTTCTACAACTTGGAGGAGGCCCCAGGTGGGTCCCAACAGCTAATTGAGGCCTGTTCTCATTCCCTGAATCAGATTGTCCCAGTGGACTCCCCCTTATTTCATCGATGTCATTTCAAAGAACAAATCCTTATGGTTTTAGGAATCTTTCCTCTAAGACATTAGGAAAATTTTCCAGGCCCTGTCATTTGGAGAACTCTGAGATTCTATAAAGTTCTTGCATTCAATCATGTTTATTTGGCGCCTATAAGGTGCTAGGTGCTCTTCAATCCAAATTAGTATTCTTCAACCCAAATGAGCTTTAACACAAATTCTTCAATACAAGCGAACAAAACAAAGATTCTGGTCCTCTTGGGGCTTACATTCCAGTGTGAAGAACAGACAATAAACAAATAAGCAGGAAAACCATCTGGTGGGCTAGACGATGATTAGCCCTCTAGAGATCAGCACGGAAAGAGGCAAGGAGTGAGAGTTACAACTGGCTTCCATAATCAAGTGACAATTGAGCCAGACTCTGAAGGAGGAGCAGGGGCACCACGCCGGTATCTGCCCAGGGAGCAGCACAGTGGTGGGGTGTGCGGTTGCCTGGGCTGTTCAGGGAGCAGCCAGGAGACCCTTGTGTTTAGAGCAGAGTGAACCAGGGGTCAGAAGTAGGAGTTGAGATAGGAGGGGTTGCAGAGGCCAGATTCTGGGGGGTCTCACAGGTGATTTTCTTAAAACAATGCTTCCTTTGTTCACTGCTGGGTCCCCAGTGCCTAGCCAGCTCCTTGGCACTTCGAGTAGAACCTCAATAAATATCTAAAACCAGAGCACACGCAGGCCACTAAAATGGGTGTGGAAAGGCTTGAATAACTTGGACACAACAGTGGAAGGTTACCCTTAAGATGGCACTTCTAATTTGTTTGTGTTTTCTATCTCAATGCAAAATTTACAGAAATAGCACAATAAATAGAACTAAGACTGATATCTCGCAACTTAATACATCCTGCTTCCTTTGGACAGATCTGTTATGTTTTTTATAAATTCTTTTGGGCTTTTCTCTTTGGGTTGGAGGGATTATCCTTTTGGTTCTGATGCCCTGCTCGTATTTTGGGCAGGTTCCCTACCTGTTCTGCTTCCAGACTGGGTTCAGGACCAGCCTCCTCTGTAGTGTGAGTTGCCTTATAATCTGCAACACACAATTCGGCACCCGATTTCCAGCATCATGTGCCTTTGTCTAATGGAATTGTGGGCCTCCATGTCCTCTTTCCTCAGTGAGGTTATCAGCTGTCTCGGGACTGGGCAATGTCTCACACTTCTTGCACATTCCAGCAACAAACTGATGTGGCTGCCATAAATACTGCCAACTGATTTTGATAAACGTGTGTGTGTGTGCGTGTGTGTGTGCGTGTGTGTGTGTGTGTTAGGAAAAATAGTTTAGACATAATCCTCTCTGGAACTAAGAAAACAGAATACATTAACTTTCAAAATATCTTTCATGTCCTCAGTAGTCGCTGTGCTGATCTGTCTTTTCAGGTAGAGAGCCTTGTGGGAAATGCCATTTGCTCATTTGGGGAGGCACTAAGGTATGGTAGAAAGAGAACTGACTTTGGTTTCAGAAGCTTGGGTTGAATTCCAACTCCCTAATCTTTTTTTTTTTTTTTTTAGAGACACGGTCTTGCTCTGTCATGCAGGCTGGAGTGCAGTGGCAAGATCTCGGCTCACTTCACTGCTGCCTTGACCTCTCAGGCTCAAGTGGTCCTCCAACCTCACCCTCCCATGCAAGTGAGACTATAGGCTCATGTCACCATGCTTGGCTAACTTTTGTAGTTTTTGTAGAGATGGGGGTCTCTCTCTAATACCCGGGCTGGTTCTGAACTGCTGGCCTCAAGTGATGCTCCTGCCTCAGCTTCCCAAAGTGCTGGGATTAAAGGCATGAACCACCACACCTGTTCTGTCCTGGATAAATATCTCAGCTTCCTTTAACCTCTGTTTTTTCATCTGTAGAATGGGGATGGTTATTACCTCTCAAGAATGTTGCAAGAAATGAAAAGGTAAGGTATGTAAAACAGTGCCTGGCACTTTGTATTTAACAAATCATAGGTATTGCTAAAGGAATATTGAAAAATGGAAACCATAGTAAAGTTTTAAAAATTAACTAAACTATTATATTTGCTCCTTGACACTCTATCTTCCTGAGAAGATAAACTAGGAATTAGTATTAACCATCTAGAAACTTCTTTTGTGGATTTCTGGAAGCCATTGGGGTGGGGTGGGGTGAAGCATTTGAAACACAGGGATTGGCTTGGGTAAAATATAGTTTAAGAAAACTGGGTGCATTTGGACCACGACCAGTTCATTAAGACTGAAGGTTCACCGTGAAAAGGACCAGGTCAGGGCCAAGGCAGCAGAAGTGGGCAGCGGCCACATGCTGAAGACCCTGTAGCTTCCTGCTAAGAAGATGGGATTTTATCCAGTAGGCAATGGGGAGGCATTGAAGGAGTGTGTTGGTTACCTCCATTTATGACTTCCCCACCACCTTGTCTTTCTTGTGTTTATATTGTACAACAATAAACTATTGGAAGTTATCATACTTTTATAGTAGGTCTAAGAACACACATATGATACTGATGTTTGTTAAAATGGGGAGTATTAGCCAGGTGCAGTGACTCACGCCTGTAATCCCAGCACTTTGGGAGGCCGAGGCAGGTGGATCACTTGAGCTCAGGCATTTGAGACCAGCCTGACCAACATGGCGGAACCCCATCTCTACTAAAAATACTAAAAATTACCCAGGCGTGGTGGCACATGCCTGTAATTCCAGCTACTCGGGAGGCTGAGGCAGGAGAATCGCTTGAATCCAGGAGGTGGAAGTTGCAGTGAGCCAAGATTATGCCACTGCACTCCAGCCTGGGTAACAGAGCAAGACTCTGTCTTTAAAAAATAAAAAGGGGGAGTATTTGTATAAAAGCCACAACATAATTTTAGTATTCATGTTCTTTGATATAAAGTTATATTTTAAATGTCATAGATTCATGAAATAGAAAGCTAGAGTTAAAAAGGAATTCAAGAAATACCCACTCTCCAATACCTTGCCAGAAGGTAAGACTGAGGCCCAAGAAATTCACCATGTCCATAGTGATTATACAGCCCAAGGACATGACAGAAGGCTTTGTAGTTGCTCTTTATCATGTACTTGTTCTGTTCCAGGCATCGTACTGGGCACTGCACCTACATTGCCTTTCACTCACAACGATCTGGATGAAAAGGATTGTATCACCCATTGTATTATGAGTAAATGGAGGTGCAGATACATCAAGAACACACAGCTTATTAAGTGGTGGTGATCAAATTCACTTTTATCTCCATCTAAAGCCTAAGTTCTTATCACCATCCCACATGGCAACATATTAGATAGTGAGGAATGGGACCTAAAGTCAGCACTCCTCTCTTCCAGCCACATTTTCCACCTGTCGACCTTCTCCAAAGTTGAGTCCTAATTTAAGTCAGGCCAGCACTGGGTTGGTTACATCATGTTGACTCACAGAGAATTGCTTTTATTGTCTTCCCCTTTGGTGGGCTGTTGATGCTGCAAATTTCTACTAAGGAATAGACCTGTACAGAAGGCATCACTTGTGTGGGCATTTTATCGGAATGTTCTTTATTTCTTCACAGAGTGCTCTCATTGTGAGGAACCCTGGGTGAAATTCCTGCCTTTCTCAGTTCAGGATTAACTGGGCTTCTCCTAAGAACTTGGCCTGTGGGCATATTGTCTCCTGGATGCTGTAAATGCTGTGACTGATGAGGTTTCTCTTTTTGCACTGGTTGTTAGAGCTCTCTGATCCCAATGTGAATCCCACCCATTGTGAACTGACAGAGCTTTGTGCTATGCATTGCTGCATTACAGTCTCACTCCTGGCTCAGTTTCAGGTTCCAAGTCCTACATCTTTTTTTTTCTCATCAATTTCTAATTTGTTTTTCTCTGATCTAATGTCTATAATCTGACAAGGAACCTTGAATTGTTTTCAGAACAAGGTGAGGTATAAATAATGAAACAGAAATTTTAATTCCATGTTGAATCTCCAAAGCTTTTTGTAAAACCCAGTAATGGACTCAACCTGCACAATATTCCTATCGATCTTGGCGTAAGGAATAAGAAGCTAAGTTATAAACTCCTTACACAGAGCAGTCACCCTGGGAACACTGCAGGACCCAGGTGGGGACATCCAGGAGATGGAACGGTTCCCCACTGTCCCGTCCAAATGAACTAGGATGCCGTATCCATCCTACCTAATTAAGGAGTGCTTGAAAACAGGGCCTTTTTCTTGATTTACAAACCCTCCTCATCATCATTTATAGTGCACTGATATGTGAAGGCAGGGAGGAGAGACACTTAAGGGAAGATGGGTATTTCCTTAGATGACATTGGCGAGGGCAAGTGTCACCTTCACACAAGCACCTCCGCTCAGATAGCTTGTTAAGAGTTAGGTGGCAGCGGATGGAACACGCTGTACTTATCGACAAAGCACTGATATTATCCATATTGGTACAGAAATTCAAGGACAGGACATAGATCAAGTGAGCCCAGTAGCATGTCTTTAACACTTGCTAAAAGATAAGCCTGCTGTTGGTTTTGATGCATAAGAAACTAGGGAAATCCAGTTTATTTGGGAAAAGGGTTTTTTTGCAGATGTAATTAATTTCAGGATATAGAGATCAGATCATTCTGTATTATCTGGGTGGGCCCTAAATCTGATGACAATTGTTCCTAATAAGAGAAAAGTAGAGAAAGATTTGAGACACACAAAGGATTTCTGGCTATGAAGTCAGAAGCAGAGACTAGAGTTACGCAGGCACAAGCCAAGGGGCGCCTGCAGCAACGAGAAGGTGGAAGAGGCAAGGAAGGGCCCTCCCTTAGAGCCATTAGAAGGAGCTGTTGCTCCTAGATTTCAGACTTCTGGCCTCCAGAACCATGAGAGAATAAATTTCTGTTGTTTAAGCACCAGGTTTGCACCTTTTGTTAAGGCAGCCCAAGGAAACTAATACAGCCATCCTTTTCCCGGAGTCCTCCTGAAGCTCCCTTAGACCACAATCTTCAAACCTCCTTCTTCATTGAGTTCATTCCAGTGACTGCATCCATCCCTCTGAAGATCTCACCCTTCAGCCTCGACACCTAACCGTGCCCACACCGCAGATTCTCAGTCCTACTCCAGACAGGTGTCAACCCCAAACCTAGATCACTGCCCCTCCCTTTTCCCCTCTGTTCCTGCTGTCCAGCAAGAGAGACAAATAGCTATGAAGATTTGGCACCCAAGAGTTTGTGCTGTCAAACTTCAACTTACTGCCCAGGAGGAAGAATATTTCTCTTTCATGTACTTCGGTCAGAAGCTTCCTGATTTAATCTTACACAAGAAGACCAAGCCTACTGGGCGTAGGTTCTAGAACATTCCCTGTACCCCACATTAAAACATCTTTCTCAAAGAAGGAGATTTCTCTCAGTCAAAAAGAACTGTTTACCTGACCCTGATAACCCATTTACCCACTATTTTGTGTCTCTCCTTTCTTTGTAGGATTTCTCAGGGGAGCCATTTATGCCACCTATCTCCATTTTGTCTTTACTAACAGTTTCCATAACCCACGACAGTCTCACTGTTTTCTTTACAAATAGGGCTCTCTCTCTCTCTCTCTCTCTCTCTCTCCCTGATTTGTTGCTGAAGAAAATTTGCTTTTTCTTATCCTTAAAAAAAATGTGGCCGGGTGCCGTGGCTAACTCCTGTAATCCCAGCACTTTGGGAGTCCAAGGTGGGCAGATCACAATGTCAGGAGGTCGAGACCATCCTGGTCAACACGGTGAAACCCCTTCTCTATTAAAATACAAAAATTAGCCGGCCATGGTGGTGCGCGCCTATAGTCCCCGCTACTCGAGGCAGGGGAATCGCTTGAATCCGGGAGGCAGAGGTTGCAGTGAGCCGAGATGGCGCCACTGCACTCCAGCCTGGGACAGAGCAAGACTCCGTCTCAAAAAAAAAAAAAAAAAAAAAAAAAAATATATATATATATATATATATATTTGGCTGGGCATGGTGGCTCCTGCCTGTAATTCCAAGTTTTGGGGAGGCCAAGGTGGGAGAATCGCTTGAGCCCAGGAGTTTGAGGTCAGCATGGGCAACAAAGTGAGACCCCCTGCCTCTTGAAATTTTAAAAAATTAGCTGGGTGTGGTGGTGCATGTCTGTGGTCCCAGCTACGTGAAAGGCTGAGGCGGGAGGATCATCTTGAGCCCAGTAGTTCAAGGCTGCAGTGAGTTACGATTGAACCACTGCACTCCAGCCCGGGTGACACAGTGAGACCTTGTCTCAAACAAAACAACAAAACAAAACAAAACAAAACGAACCCCAAAAAACAAAACAATGAATACATAAACGAATAATAAATAAAAATTTCAGCTACTACCTTGATCTTCTTGTCTCTCTAACAATTGACTCCTGGGATATTGCACAATTCCAAATGACCTTTCTTCTCTCCTGCCTCTCTGACTGTTCCCTGTCTTTGTTGTCTCTTCCTCCTCCTCCTCATGCCTCCAAGGGTGTCCTTATTGACAAAGCACTGATAGTATCCATATTGGCACAGAAATTTAAGAACAGGACATAGATCAAGTGAGCCCAGTAGTATGCTTTTAACACTTGCCAAAAGGTAAGCTTGCTGTTAGTTTTGATGCATTTGAAACTGTCTGTCTCCTCTTCAATCTTAATACAACTCCTCAGAAAGTTCGCCATTTTAATGATTGCAATGGTCACATTATTAGTCTTTATTCCTAAACTTAGGTGTCCTGTTTTTTCCTCACAACCCAATGCCAGTTCATGTCATTGTCAACTGAGTACTTTTTACAAAGATGTCTCACACCACCTCAAACTCAAGCTATCCCAAATCAAACCAACTTCCCCATCTCAATTTCCACCACGCAGACTTTTCTTCACCTTTTCCTTCATCATGAGTCTACTCAGATACCTAGTCTTGTCAGCTTTTCCAATAAAGTTTTGCTCATACACTCTCTTCATATTTCTGCCCGTTCCAGACCTTCATCACTTTTCACTATGCAAGGCACTGTCCTTATTTAAATGTGCCCCCATCCGCTCCCAGTAGACTGCAAGTTTCCCAGGCGCATTCATTTTGGATTTCTGGTGCCTAACACAGATGCAAGCCCATTGAGACTCAGTAAATGTCTGCTGACTGCATGAAGAAATGAATACATAGATCACTAACTGTATTAGTCTGTTCTCACACTGCTGATAAAAACATACCCGAGACTGGGTAATTTATGGGGAAAAAATTAAAAAGAAGTTTAATAAACTCACAGTTCCACGTGGCTGGGGAGGCCTCACAATCATGGCGGAAGGTGAAAGGCACGTCTTATATGGCAGCAGGCAAGAGACAGAAAAAGAGCCAAACGAAATGGGTTTCTCCTTGTAAAAACCATCAGATCTCATGAGACTTATTCCCTACCATGAGAACAGTATGGGGGAAACTGCCCCCATGATTCAATTATCTCCCACAGGGTCTCTCTCACAACACGTGAGAGTTATGGGAGCTACAATTCAAGATGAGATTTGAGTGGGGACACAGTCAAACTGTATCTCTACTGGAGCCTCTCTTCCACGGTCCCTTCCTCCCTCTCTCAAATTGTCTTGTGATCCCTGCATAATATACTCTTATTCTTAACTCTTGGATTCCTTTAAAATCTTGAAGAGTAGTCATCATTATTCTTATTTTATAGATTGAGGAAACTGGAAGCTCAGACAGGCTAAGCAACTCACTCAAGGTCCCAGAGCAAGAAAGCAGCAGAGTCCGGATGGAATTCCATGCGTTTTCATTTGGTATGTGCTGCCTCCTTTGGGGCAGTGGTGGAAAATTATGTTGGGTAGAAAAACCCAAATTATACAGGACTTTGAAATCCAGGTGGAGCAGTTTGAACGTGACCCAGATAGGACTAGTCGTCAGTAACAGAGGGGCGATAGTACATACTTCTTAGGTTGTTTGGAAAATCGAGGGAAAACACATATAATACAAAGCAGTCAAAATAAAGCCACCATTGTAGATTCTCAAAGATGGTAAAGTTGTTACTTTTAATGTTTTGTTTGTGCACATCTTTACTCCCAGGTAGATTAAAAGCTGCTTGAGGGTATGGGCCACAGGTGATATTTTTCTTTTCCTTTTTCTTTTTCTTTTTTTGAGATGGAGTCTTGCTCTGTCACCCAGGCTGAAGTGCAGTGGTGCAACCTCTGCTCACTGCTACTTTCATCTCCCAGGTTCAAGTGATTCTCCTGCCTCAGCCTCCTGAGTAGCTGGGATTACAGGGGCCCACCATCACATCCTGCTAATTTTTTGTATTTTTAGTCGAGATGGGATTTCTCCATGTTAGGCAGGCTGGTCTCGAACTCCTGACCTCAAGTGATCCATCTACCTCAGCCTCCCAAAGTGCTGAGATTATAGGCATGAGCCACCACGCCTGGCCCTTTCCTTTCCTTTTTAAAGATTTGTGTTATTTATAGCAGCTTAGAGTGTGACCCTTGGGTCTGGCAGGCACAGCTTGGGTGTCCTGTCTACCAGCTCTGAAAATGTAGGCACAAGTCTCTCCACCTCGCTGTGCCTCAATTTCCTCACTGGTAATTTGGGTTTAAGAATAGTGACTACTTAGTAGATTACTGTCAGGATTGAATGAAATAGTATATATAGTGTGCCTGCCACATTACTTTACAAAATCACTTTCGTGCCTGCCACAAAGTAATTTTGAATAAACAGTAATTACTATTACTTTCTTTTTTTTTTTTTTTTTTTTTTTTGAGACGGAGTCTTGCTCTGTCACCCAGGCTGGAGTGCAGTGGCCGGATCTCAGCTCACTGCAAGCTCCGCCTCCCGGGTTTACGCCGTTCTCCTGCCTCAGCCTCCCGAGTAGCTGGGACTACAGGCGCCCGCCACCTCGCCCGGCTAGTTTTTTTGTATTTTTTAGTAGAGACGGGGTTTCACCGTGTTAGCCGGGATCGTCTCTCGATCTCCTGGCCTCGTGATCCGCCCGTCTCGGCCTCCCAAAGTGCTGGGATTACAGGCTTGAGCCACCGCGCCCGGCCTACTATTACTTTCGAATTAATAGTAATAGTGATAATAGTAATAAAAGTAATAGGAATAGTTATATTAGTTATACTAATTAATACTGTAATACTATAGTATTTTTGCTAATATAGTAGTTACTACTTTTATAATTGTTATATTTACTTTTATGATATTTTTGGCTCGAAGGGAAATTTCTTTTAGAAGTTAGGGTTAGAAATAGCTTCATTGCTCTTGACGGACTGCTACTTCTCATAGCTATACAAACTAGGTTTCTCTGGCTGCCAGGAAGCTCAAAATTAAACTTGAAATTTAATCATCGCAGCTGTTAGATCCTAGTATTCAGAAAATATATCTGATTTCTCCTTTTTTGAGTTGTATTTCCTACTTCCATCTCTGCTTCCCTATTTCACTAGTACTGTAAGCTGCCTTTCAAAGCACTTCTCTTCCAGTCATTGCTTTTCACCCTCTTCTTGGTCACAGTCGCCTTGACTGAACCCTCTCTCTGAGAAATCTACGTGTATGTCCTAACTCCCTCCACTACAATTTTGCGTGTAATTTTAGGACACTTCTGGGCTTCCTGATGTCCTCTCCAAATAAGAGCCCCTGATTTAGGTGGTGACTGGATAAAATAACAGAGAGAGGAGACAGGAGGAGTCGGGACGGGAGTGGAGGGATTAGGAAGAAATATCACAAAAACTTAGCGCTAGAGGAAGCCTGTGAGTCATGCATGTGACTTCCCTCGGGGCTGGAATTCCCACTCTAAAACACCTGCTGCTAAGGGAATAATAGCTCTGCTTCCCCTCTTGCACCTGGAGGAGGCTCCTGCTCCCAGAACAGCCCACGGCAGAACTGGCAGCACTCCCTGGCAGAATGCTTCTCCTTCCTCTGCTGAATCGGCCACCTTGTCCCTTACAGAATCATGCACACATCTGCAGGCACCTCTTCAGCTACCAGAAGTCTGTTTTCATGGTTACTAGAGCCTTCTCTTCTCTAGAGCAAACAGCTGCAATGCTTTCAGTCCTTTCTTACCTGGTAGGGTTTCATGGTTCCTGCCTGATTTGCTTCGGTCTATACCTTCTGTGGGGATCCGCTTTTCAAAGCTGCCCTTCTGGCATGGGAGTGAAGCTCAGGAGCCATATTTATACTATGTCCCTCTACCCCCACCTCCCACTCGTAGCTGATGGAATGCAGGAGAGCCCTGAACTTAGATAAGAGGCCAATCATACATTCTCCCCTGGACATTTGGAATCGGATTCAGGGCCACTACTTAGTTTCTGCTTGTCTTTTGCCTGCAAAGATGTAACCCTGCTGGCTCCTCTATGCATTCAGAGGTGTGACCCTCTATCTGCGTAGTGGAGAAAGCCAAGAATAAAGTAGGTGCAGAGGCAGAGAAGAGAGTGCAGGTGGCGTTGGAGAGTAGGAAAGAGAAAACAGAGTAATTGCTGGTTCTGGATAGCTCTCCAGTTCCTGGTTCCACTCTTCTTTTGATCTTGGCTGCCCTTTTGGGTTCCATGAAATATCCCTGTGACCTTGTAACAAATGCCCCTTTTTGGTTTAAACCAGTTGAAGTGAGTTTCTGTTAAGTGCAAAGTCAGTCTCCTTCTCTCCTCTCCTTTCTCCCCCTCCCCAACCCTCCCTTCCTCTCTTCTCATTTCTCCTCCCCATAATTCTTGTGTTCTCATGACCTTCATTTATTTCTATGCCTTTCCACCGTCCACATTTGCCTTGCTGTAGATCAAATCTCTCCAGCTATTTAATCCTGAAACTCTGCTTCTCTTTTGAATAGGGAAGCCTGGTCTCTCATTCCAACCTCACACTCTACAAGGCAAAAAACTTCTTTTCCTTTAAACCTCCTTCGCTGGCCACTGAGATCAATCAGTCCTGACCTTTGTCCTTGTCTCTGGCTTCCGATTCTCCTCCAGGAGTTTCAAGATTTCTACATTTTGTAATCCTCTCTCCAACCATGGCCTCAAGATCTGCCTGTTTCCTCTTAATCTCAGCAGCTACGTTGTTGCCGTTGTTCGTGATTACTGGAATGTTGTCCTCCCTAGTCTGTTGGCTAGCAGCTGCCTCCACCTACTGTCACTTCATAATGCTTCCAAAAAATGATACTTCTAAACAAGATGTTGCCTTATCTGCATAAACCTGATGAAGACAGTTGTATCCCATTACCCAACTATTGTCACTTTAAGCTTTCAGGGGGGTGTTCGTGCTCTGGTGCACCTATGATTAGAAAGAGTGGAATAAGCACTGTCCTGGTCAACCACCTTCAATGTCTCCCTATTTTCCTCAGGATAAAGTTCAAGCTTCTTAGTCTGGCGAAGTTTTTCCACATTCTGATCTCTACCAACACTTTTTAGGGATCCTCTTCTCAAACCAGACTATCTACCCATGGTCTCCACATTTCACTTTGAGCTTTCTGACCTCTGGGCTCTGCATTCACTGATTCTTGAGGCACATGTTTGTTGTGGCACCAGGCACTGGGGATGAAACCGTGAAAAAGACAGTCTGCTGTCAAACATGCTTTCACCCCATGCCAGTCTGGAATGTTTTCTATATCTAGGCCATTCCTTTGTACTAAATTCTACCCATCCTTCAAATTCCCACTAACATTCATCCCTTCCACAATCACCTCTGCCTGAAATGACCTCTCTTAAACTCCTGTTTGCCTTTTCATCTGTACCCTAAAGTTACTTAGCACTTAATAGCTGGATTTGAATCTGCACACTACGTCTCCTGGAAATGTAGTGTCTACTTCTGCTTCAGCTGCCCATGGGCCCTTGCACAGAGCAGGAGCCAAATAAATGCATGGGATTTATTGCTGCAGCTTAGAGTCAAATTTCCTTAAAACAACCACAAGTGAACATGAATATGCATTTGCCTCTCGGTTGACTTGCCTGAGATTTGGTATGTCCATTGGTTCAACATTTGTATGCTTAAAATCAACCACGTCCTCTGTGCTTCAACGTGGAAGAACCTTGAAAACATACTATATGAAATAAGCCAGTCACAAAGGATAAATATTATGTGATTCCACTTATACGAAATACCTAGGGTAGTCAAATGTATAGGGACAGAAAGTAGAATGGTGGTCACCAGAGGTTGGGGGAAGGGAGAATGGGGAGTTCATGTTTAATGGGCATAGAGTTTCAGTTGAGGAAAAGGAACATGTTCTGGAGATGGATGGTGGTGATGGTTGTAGAACAATGTGAATGTACTTAATGTCACTGAACTGTAACGCTTAAATGGAAAATTTTATGTTATGTATATTTTGCCACAATAAAAAAAAAATCAACCCGGTTCTAGGCTTTGTAAAAGTGTGGTCCATATCTCCCACCTCTCTGGACTCCTCCCATCGCCTCCCATTTCTAGTCATTTGGTAGCACAGAATAAATACTTAGGGAAGTAGAGTGTATGGCGTTATTTCCTTGGAACTGAGAAGGCAAATTAGACGGGGAATCCTTGAAAATGCTTTATACACTTCTCACGTTTCACCTTGTCGTTGTCTCTTCAGGATGTGAGTGGAAAAAGTGTCAAACCTCAAAGCCAACGAGAGAAGGTGTTTTCTGAGCTCAGATGAAGAAATCTGCAAAATTAGGAAATAACGTTTGTGCCATTTCTGGAAGCTCTGGACAGGCTCGGTTCACCTCCAAGTGATTTACTTGTGGCTCTCGATGATTATTTACTTGGCTATTCAGTTCAAGACAATCACAGGAATGTACGGCCCATAAATTAGAATAGCTATGAAACACAGGCTGCCTTTATGTTGAAACATAACTTTTGCAGTTTTTTTTTTTTTTTTTTTTACAAAGGGAAAATACATTTAATATACAGGCTCAGAGTGATCACCCTGTTCTTACTGCCTCTTTTTTAATATCAGAGTTCAGATCGGATCTCTTGCCTGTCCTAGGTCTTTGCCCTTGTGGCTGATGAAGCGCCCAGGAACAGATATTTCCCCCAAACTGAGCCCTGCTGGGGAGCTCTGAGGCCCCTTTGTTTTGCTTCTTCTACCACCCCCCATCCGCTGTCCCATCCTCCAAGATTTAGCTGCTTCATTGTTTTAGGGGGATTTTCCTGGCAGGTGAACATGGAAGTGGGGTCAACGATGTGAGTAGGGAGAAGGCCATGGACTTGAAGCTGGGCCCACTGGCTCTGAGTCCAGGCTCCACTGCACACCGGTGCTGACCCCAGGCAGGGGGCATCGTTGCACACATCTCTCCGATGGGGCTAAGTACACCCCTCTCCTTGAGTTCTCATGAATAGAAATAAGGAATAGCTGCACACAGCCTGGCATTGGATAAGCAGTCGTAAAGATATCACGATGATCATTTTTAAGTAGTCTGCACTTTTTGGGGAATGGAGGAGCCTAAAGTTGAACACGGACAATAAATCAGATGAAGGGGAAGGTTGAGTGGGACATCACCATCTAGTAAGGAAAAATGTGTACAAATATATGAAAAAAGAATTTTCAAACATCTAGTAAGAGTGGAGGAAAAGCAGAACCTGAGAGTCTGTGCAAGTCAGAAGCACAGACAACTAAGGTGGACACCAGTGGCCTGCAGGTGAGATTAAGAGGGGCGCCCAAGGTCTCTGAGGTCTGGGCTGGCGCTGATGAATGAAGAAGCAACAGTTCTAAAGCTTGGAAGCATGAGCTGGTGGGTAGAGGCAAGTATCTGGGCTCTACTGCCTCTAGTGCTAATGGGGAGAGCACATCGGAGCACTGACTCTGGAACCACACTGCCTGGGTTTGACTCTTGCCTCTGTCCTTAGTAGCTGTGCAACCTTGAGTAAGTTACTTGACCTCTCTGTGCTTTCATTCCTTGGAATATGGAGGTAATAATAGTACCACTGTTAAGGTTGTTGTGAGAATTAAGAAACATTACTATACGTAAAACTCTTAGAATACACTCTGACACATAGTGAGCATACAAAAAAGTGATTCATTCTTCTTTAATTCAACAAATGTTTACAGTTTCTATGTTAGAAACTGACAAAGCAGCTGTGAAATGATTTACAGTCCCTGCCCTCATGGGACGGAAAGCCTAGCCCCCAACTATCCCTTCTTGGTCCTTGTCAATGGCTGAGCCAAAAGAAGGCTTCGGTGTGAATTCTCGGGGCTATGAAAAGAACTACAGGTCTTTTCTCTGCTTTCGTTTTTCTTGACTTACCTTCTGCAGACTGCAGGTAATTGAGAGTTGTTGGGCCATTCTATAAAAGGCTTACAGATTTGAGGATACTCAATCAATGCTGAATAATAACACGAGAAATGTATAATGTATAAACAGATTCTGTTGGGGTCTTCACATTCCTTCATCTCATTAATATATATGGGAGTGCGCTTCCGCAGCTTCGCTCCCTGGTGCAGACTGTCCTCAGGTCGGCAAGGAGTGGGCAGGCCCTGCAGAGTCCCACCTGAGGCCTGGCGAGGCTCAGATGCAAGCTCAGGATCCAAGCAGGTATCTTCTTTGTAATTTCCAATGGGTTTTCTTGGACTTGAGAAGAGACCCTTCGCCGACCTCTCACCATGTGTCAGGCCTGGTACTAAGCACCTCCTTATGTTATTTTGCTTTATCCTTCAAACAACCCTGCAATGTAGGTTCTATTGGCTTCTCTAAGTCACACATGTAACAATTTGCTCAAGCTTACTCAGTACAGCCGGTATTCTAATTCAGCCACGGCATCCACTACCATGTCTCCCCTCTAACAAACCTCTCGCAATCTCCAATACACTTGCTTTTCTAGAAAATTTGAGGCCACCATCTTCTACATTAAAAACAAAGCAGGCCAGGCACAGGGGCTTATGCCTGTAAAAATCCCAGCACTTTGGGAGGC